>NW_027038955.1:0-7500 GCF_034236695.1 Oncorhynchus nerka
CTGCATTTTCTCCCCAATTTCATGATTACGATCTTGTCTCATTGCTGCAACTCCACAAAGGGCTCGGGGAGGCAAAAGCCGAGTCATGTGTCCCCCCAACCAAACCCTCTCCTAACCCGGATGACTCTGGGCCAATTGTGCGCCACCCTATGGGACTCCCGGTCAAGGCTGGTTGTGACAATGCCTGGACTCGATCCCAGGCTGTAGTGACGCCGCAACACTGCGATGCCACTCGAGAGGCCTGATTTTAATTTCTAATACAACCCCATCCCACCATCTGTGATTCATGCTGTTACTTATTCTCCTGGTTGTGACAACAGGTTTTATAAGAGCGGGAGGGAGAGAGAGAGCTGTTTTAACAGGTTTATAACTGAGGGAGAGAAAGCGCTGTTTTATCTATAACAGGTTTTATAACAGAGGTAGGGAGAGAAAGCTCTGTTTTATCTATAACAGGTTTTATAACAGAGAGAGGTAGGGAGAGAAAGTACATATTAACCTTGGGAAAATCCTCTGCATTATCTTTAACAGCAGACTCGTACATTTCCCCAGTGAAAACAATGTACTGAGCAAATGCCAAATAGGCTTTTTACCAGATTACCGTACGACAGACCACATATTCATTCTGCACACCCTAACTGACAAACAAACAAACCAACACAAAGGCAAAGTCTTCTCATGCTTTGTTGATTTCAAAAAACCTTTTGACTAAATTTGGCATGAGGGTCGGCTATACAAATTGATGGAAAGTGGTGTTGGGGGAAAAACATATGACATTATGACATCTACAGTGGGGAGAACACCTACAGTGGGGAGAACTAGTATTTGACACACTGCCGATTTTGCAGGTTTTCCTACTTACAAAGCATGTAAAGGTCTGTCATTTTTATCATAGGTACACTTCAACTGTGAGAGACGGAATCTAAAACAAACATCCAGAAAATCACATTGTATGATTTTGGGTAATTAATTAGCATTTTATTGCATGACATAAGTATTTGATCACCTACCAACCAGTAAGAATTCCGCCTTCACAGACCTGTTAGTTTCCTTTAAGAAGCCCTCCTGTTCTCCACTCATTACCTGTATTAACTGTACCTGTTTGAACTCGTTACCTGTATAAAAGACACCTGTTCACACACTCAATCAAACAGACTCCAACCTCTCCACAATGGCCAAGACCAGAGAGCTGTGTAAGGACATCAGGGGTAAAATTGTAGACCTGCACAAGGCTGGGATGGGCTACAGGACAATAGGCAAGCAGCTTGGTGAGAAGGCAACAACTGTTGGCGCAATTATTAGAAAATGGAAGAAGTTCAAGATGACGGTCAATCACCCTCGGTCTGGGGCTCATGCAAGATCTCACCTCGTGGGGCATCAAGGATCATGATTGGAAGGTGAGGGATCAGCCCAGAACTACATGGTAGGACCTGGTCAATGACCTGAAGAGAGCTGGGACCACAGTCTCAAGAAAATCATTAGTAACACTACGCCATCATGGATTAAAATCCTGCAGCGCACGCAAGATCCCTCTGCTCAAGCCAGCGCATGTCCAGGCCCGTCTGAAATTTGCCAATGACCATCTGGATGATCCAGAGGAGGAATGGGAGAAGGTCATGTGGTCTGATGAGACAAAAATAGAGCTTTTGGTCTAAACTCCACTCGCCTGGTTTGGAGGAAGAAGAAGGATGAGTACAACCCCAAGAACACGATCCCAACTGTGAAGCATGGAGTGGATGCATCATTCTTTGGGGATGCTTTTCTGCAAAGGGGACAAGACGACTGCACCGTAGGAGGGGAGGACGGATGGGGCCAACAACCGTGCTGCCCTGTTCTGAGCCAATTTAAATGTTCCTCTTTATGGCACCTGACCACACAACTGAGTAGTAGTCAGGTGCGACAAAACTAGGGCCTGTAGGACCTGCACTTGTTGATAGTGTTGCTAAGAAGGCAGAGTCACTCTTTATTATGGACAGACTTCTCCTCATTTTAGCTATTGTTATATCAATATGTTTTGACCATGGCAGTTTACAATCCAGGGTTACTCCAAGCAGTTTAGTCACCTCAACATGTAAATTTCCACTATATTCGTTACAAGATTTAGTTGAGGTTTAGGGTATAGTGAATGATTTGTACCAAATACAATGCTTTTCATTTTGAAATATTTAGGACTAACGTATTCCTTGCCACCTGTTCTGAAACTAACTGCAGCTCTTTGTTATGGGCTAGGGTTGCTTTCAAAGAGTCATCTGGGATTGTAACATACTCTGTTTCACGAAAACATGGCTCTCTGAGGACATGCTGTCGGGGTCGATATAGCCACCGGGATTCTTTGTGCGTCACTCCGACAGGAATAAGCATCTCTCAGGGAAGAGAGAGGGGTGTATGTTTAATGATTAACGCGACTCATGGTGTAATTGTAACAGCATACAGGAACTCAAGTCCTTCTGTTCACCAGACCCAGAAATTCCGTCACAATCAAATGCCGTCCGTATTATCTCCCAAGAGAATTCTCGCTCGGTTTTTGTCCTGCGGTGTATTCATATCCGAAGGCTGCATACAGTAGCTGGGGATTTTAACAAAGCAAGAAAAAGGCTATCTAAATTCTATCAGCATATCGATTGTAGTACATGGGCTGGCAAAACATTGGATGACTGCTACTGCTACTGTGGCAGGCTCTACAGTCAATCACAGATTACAAAAGAAAACAAGCCCCGTCATGAACACTGATGTCTTGCTTCCAGACAAACTAAACACCTTCTTTGCTCGCTTTGAGGATAATGCAGTGCCACCACGTGGCCCACTACCAAGGACTGCAGGACCCCCTCTCCTTCTCCGTGGCGATGTGAGTAAGACATTTAAACGTGTTAACCCTCGCAAGGCTGCCGGCCAAGACAGCATCCTAGCCGCGTCCTGAGAGAATGCGCGAACAAGCTGGCTGGTGTGTTTATGGACATATTCAATCTCTCCCTATCCCAGTCTGCTGTTCCCACATGCTTCAAGATTGCCACCATTGTTCCTGTTCCCAAGAAAGCAAAGGTAACTGAACTGAATGACTTCTGTGATCATTAAGTGCTTTGAGAGACTAGTCAAGGATCATATCACCTCCACCTTACCTGTCATGCTAGACCCACTTCCAATTTGCATACCGCCCCAATAGATCCACAGAGAAACAAACAATCGCCATCACACTGCACTGCCCTATCCCACCTGGACAAGAGGAATTCTTATGTCAGAATGCTGTTCAATGACTACAGCTCAGCATTCAACACCATAGTACCCTCCAAGCTGATCAATTAAGCTTGAGACCCTGGGTCTCAACTCCACCCTGTGCAATTGGTTCCTGGACTTCTTGATGGGCCGCCCCCAGGTGGTGAAGGTAGGAAACAACATCTCCACTTCGCTGATCCTCAAAACTGGGGCCCCACAAGGGTTCGTTCTCAGCCCTCCTGAACTCCATGTTCACCGCGACCGTGGCCATGCACACCTCCAACACGATCATGAAGTTTGCAGACGACACAACAGTAGTAGGCTTGATCACCAACAACAACGAGACAGCCTATAGGGAGGAGGTGAGGGCACTCGGAGTGAGGAGTGGAAAACAACCTCTCACTCGCGTCAACAAAACAAAGGAGATGATTGTGGACTTCAGGAAACAGCAGAGGGAGCAGCCCCTATCCACATCAACGGGACAGTAGTGGAGAAAGGTGGAACGTTTCAAGTTCCTCGGCGTACACATCACGTCGTCATTTCGGTTGCTGTAGTAGCTGATGTGTACAGTTATAGAGACCATTGCCCTTTATGGTTGTGAGGTCTGGGGTCCGCTCACCAACCAAGATTTCACAAAATGGGGCAAACACCAAATTGAGACTCTGCATGCAGAATTCGGCAAAAAATATCCTCCGTGTATAACGTAGAACACCAAATAATGCATGCAGAGCAGAATTAGGCCGATACCTGCTAATGATCAAAATCCAGAAAAGAGCCATTAAATTCTACAACCACCTAAAAGGCGATTCCCAAACCTTCCCATAACAAAGCCATCACCTAAAGAGAGATGAACCTGGAGAGAGTCCCTAAGCAAGCTGGTCCTGAGGCTCTGTTCACAAAAACAAACAGACCCCATAGAGCCCCAGGACAGCAGCACAATTAGACCCAACAAATCATGAGAAACAAAAAAGATAATTACTTGACACTTGGAAAGATTTAACAAAAAAACAGAACTAGAATGTTATTTGGCCCTAAACAGAAGTATATAGTGGCAGAATGCAGACCACTGTGACCCCAGCCCTAAACAGAGAGTACACAGTGGCAGAATACCTGACCACTGTGACTGGCCCCCTAAACAGAGAGTATATAGTGGCAGAATACCTGACCACTGTGACTAGCCCTAAACAGAGAGTACACAGTGGCAGAATACCTGACCACTGTGACTGACCCTAAACAGAGAGTACACAGTGGCAGAATACCTGACCACTGTGACTGGCCCTAAACAGAGAGTATATAGTGGCAGAATACCTGACCACTGTGACTGGCCTAAACAGAAGAGTACACAGTGGCAGAATACCTGACCACTGTGACTAACCCCTAAACAGAGAGTACACAGTGGCAGAATACCTGACCACTGTGACTGGCCCTAAACAGAGAGTATATAGTGGCAGAATACCTGACCACTGTGACTGGCCCCCTAAACAGAGTACAGTGGCAGAATACCTGACCACTGTGACTGGCCTAAACAGAGAGTACACAGTGGCAGAATACCTGACCACTGTGACTGGCCCTAAACAGAGAGTACACAGTGGCAGAATACCTGACCACTGTGACTGACCCCTAAACAGAGAGTACACAGTGGCAGAATACCTGACCACTGTGACTGACCCAAACTTAAGGAAAGCTTTGACTATGTACAGACTCAGTGAGCATGGCCTTGCTATTGAAAAAGGCCGCCGTAGGCAGACATAGCTCTCAAGAAAGACAGGCTATGTGCTCACTGCCCACAAAATGAAGGGTGGAAACTGAGCTGCAACTCCCATATATATTGGGTGAAATACCACAGTGTTCCATCACAGCAAAGATTTGTGACTTGTTGCCACAGAAAGGTCAGCCAGTGAAGAACAATCACCATTGTAAATACAACCCATATTTATACTTATTTATTTTCCCTTGTGTACTTTAACCATTTGTACATTGTTACAACAGTGTATATATACATACACATATATACATATACATACATGTCTTTATTCTTTTGAAACTTCTGTATGTTTACTGTTAATTTAGTATTGTTTATTTCACTTTTGTATATCTACCTCACATGCTTTGGCAATGTTAACACATTTCCCATACCAATCAAGCCCCTTGAATTGAATTGAATTGAGAGAGACGAGAAGAGATAGAGAGAGAGATAGAGAGAGAGAGAGAGAGAGAGAGAGAGACAGAGAGAGAGAGACAGAGACAGAGATAAAGAGAGAGAGAGACAGACAGAGAGAGACAGAGAGAGAGAGAGAGAGAGAGACAGACAGACAGAGACAGAGAGACAGAGAGAGAGAGACAGAGAGAGATAGAGAGAGAGATAGAGAGAGAGAGACAGAGAGAGACAGAGAGAGAGAGAGAGAGAGACAGAGACAGAGATAAAGAGAGAGAGAGAGACAGACAGAGAGAGACAGAGAGACAGAGAGAGAGAGACAGAGAGAGAGAGAGAGACAGACAGAGAGAGACAGAGACAGAGAGACAGAGAGAGAGAGAGAGAGAGAGACCCACAACAGTTGGTTGTTGGATTAATCTGATCACACACACAGACGCGCACACACTGTCCCGATGTTAACCTCTAAGCCAGTCTAAATCCGCAGTGTGTTGTTCTCCACTAAACAAGTTGCTCTGTACTTCCGCCAAGTGTGTTCTGACCCTGGTCGTTAGACTGTTCCAATAAAGCTTGTTGTTGTTATTGGCAGTCAGGCTTGATGCCACACTGGTCTGACGCACGCAAGCACACACATACACACACGCACTGACCTGCAGTCTCAAGATAGTTGGCACTGTGACAAAGTCATGACACGTTAATCCGAGGAGTTTCAGATGGGGAGTTAGAATAAAAGATAGCACAGATAAAGTTTCCGATGGGGATTTAGAGATCATTTGAATTAAAGTCGATAAAGGTTCCTCTGGCTGGTGATCAATTCATGAAGCATCAATTTATGATCAATTTATGATCAATTTAGGTAGTGAACGATGGATCTGTTTTTCAGTCTTCAGAACTGAGGAAAATCAATCAACAAAATGTATTAATAAAGAAGTTGTCAAATGTAATTTAATAATTTAACAATTTAACATTTAAAGGTACAAACTGATTTCCTAAAATATATATTTTTGTTTTATGTTATTAAAATAAACTCACCAAATGTCATTTTGTCTGTAAAACAGAGAGGAAAGTTGACGGCATATATATATATATATATATATTATTATTTTATTCATTTTTTAAGATGGTAGATTGTTCAGTAAAAATATAGTGAACGGTTGCTTCTTGATAATTTTACATTTTTTTTTTTTTAACTAAGCGAGTCAGTTAAGAACAAATTCTTATTTACAATGACGGCCTACACCGACCAAACCCTAACCTGGACGATGCTGGGCCAATTGTGCGCCACCCTATGGGACACTGAATCACAGCCGGTTGTGATACACCCTGGAATCAAACCAGGGTCTGTAGTGACGCCTCTAGCACTGAGATGCAGTGCCTTAGACCGCTGTGATACACCCTGGAATCAAACCAGGGTCTGTAGTGACGCCTCTAGCACTGAGATGCAGTGCGTTAGACCGCTGTGATACAGTCTGGAATCAAACCAGGGTCTGTAGTGACGCCTCTAGCACTGAGATGCAGTGCCTTAGACCACTGTGATACAGTCTGGAATCAAACCAGGGTCTGTAGTGACGCCTCTAGCACTGAGGTGCAGTGCCTTGGACCGCTGTGATACAGTCTGGAATCAAACCAGGGTCTGTAGTGACGCCTCTAGCACTGAGATGCAGTGCCTTAGACCGCTGTGATACAGTCTGGAATCAAACCAGGGTCTGTAGTGACGCCTCTAGCACTGAGATGCAGTGCCTTAGACCGCTGTGATACAGTCTGGAATCAAACCAGGGTCTGTAGTGACGCCTCTAGCACTGAGATGCAGTGCCTTAGACCGCTGTGATACAGTCTGGAATCAAACCAGGGTCTGTAGTGACGACTCTAGCACTGAGATGCAGTGCCTTAGACCACTGTGATACAGTCTGGAATCAAACCAGGGTCTGTAGTGACGCCTCTAGCACTGAGATGCAGTGCCTTAGACCACTGTGATACAGTCTGGAATCAAACCAGGGTCTGTAGTGACGCCTCTAGCACTGAGATGCAGTGCCTTAGACCACTGTGATACAGTCTGGAATCAAACCAGGGTCTGTAGTGACGCCTCTAGCACTGAGGTGCAGTGCCTTAGACCACTGTGATACAGTCTGGAATCAAACCAG
>NW_027038955.1:12500-42662 GCF_034236695.1 Oncorhynchus nerka
ACGTTCGTCGTGGGGAGAAAGAGAGGTGGACCAATGTGCAGCGTGGTAAGTGTTCATAGCTTTTAATGGAATATCTACATAGATGTACAGGGGGTCACAGTGTAACGTTGGTCGTTGGGAGAAAGACAGGAGGACCAATGAGCAGCGCGGTAAGTGTTCTGGAACGTTGGTCGTTGGGAGAAAGACAGGAGGACCAATGAGCAGCGCTGTAAGTGTTCTGGAATGTTGGTCGTTGGGAGAAAGAGAAGAGGACCAATGAGCAGCGCGGTAAGTGTTTTGGAATGTTGGTCGTTGGGAGAAAGACAGGAAGACCAATGAGCAGCGCGGTAAGTGTTCTGGAACGTTGGTCGTTGGGAGAAAGAGAGGAGGACCAATGCGCAGCGTGGTAAGTGTTCTGGAACGTTGGGAGAAAGAGAGGAGGACCAATGAGCAGCGTGGTAAGTGTTCTGGAATGTTGGGAGGAAGAGAGGAGGACCAATGTGCAGCGTGGTAAGTGTTCTGGAACGTTGGTCGTTGGGAGAAAGAGAGGAGGACCAATGTGCAGCGTGGTAAGTGTTCTGGAACGTTGGGAGAAAGAGAGGAGGCCCAATGAGCAGCGGTAAGTGTTCTGGAATGTTGGGAGAAAGAGAGGAGGACCAATGTGCAGCGTGGTAAGTGTTCTGGAACGTTGGGAGAAAGAGAGGAGGACCAATGAGCAGTGTGGTAAGTGTTCTGGAACGTTGGGAGAAAGAGAGGAGGACCAATGAGCAGTTTGGTAAGTGTTCTGGAACGTTGGTCGTTGGGAGAAAGAGAGGAGGACCAATGTGCAGCGTGGTAAGTGTTCTGGAACGTTGGGAGAAAGAGAGGAGGACCAATGAGCAGTGTGGTAAGTGTTCTGGAACGTTGGGAGAAAGAGAGGAGGACCAATATGCAGCGTGGTAAGTGTTCATAGCTTTTAATGGAATATCTACATAGATGTACAGGGGGTCACAGTGTAACGTTGGTCGTTGGGAGAAAGACAGGAGGACCAATTAGCAGCGCGGTAAGTGTTCTGGAACGTTGGGAGAAAGAGAGGAGGACCAATGAGCAGCGTGGTAAGTGTTCTGGAACGTTGGTCGTTGGGAGAAAGACAGGAGGACCAATTAGCAGCGCGGTAAGTGTTCTGGAACATTGGGAGACAGAGAGGAGGACCAATGAGCAGCGTGGTAAGTGTTCTGGAACGTTGGTCGTTGGGAGACAGAGAGGAGGACCAATGAGCAGCGCGGTAAGTGTTCTGGAATGTTGGTCGTTGGGAGAAAGACAGGAGGACCAATGAGCAGCGCGGTAAGTGTTCTGGAACGTTGGTCGTTGGGAGAAAGCGAGGAGGACCAATGTGCAGCGTGGTAAGTGTTCTGGAACGTTGGGAGAAAGAGAGGAGGACCAATGAGCAGTGTGGTAAGTGTTCTGGAACGTTGGGAGAAAGACAGGAAGACCAATGAGCAGCGCGGTAAGTGTTCTGGAACGTTGGTCGTTTGGGAGAAAGAGAGGAGGACCAATGTGCAGCGTGGTAAGTGTTCTGGAACGTTGGGAGAAAGAGAGGAGGACCAATGAGCAGCGTGGTAAGTGTTCTGGAACGTTGGGAGAAAGAGAGGAGGACCAATGAGCAGTGTGGTAAGTGTTCTGGAACGTTGGGAGAAAGAGAGGGGGACCAATGTGCAGCGTGGTAAGTGTTCATAGCTTTTAATGGAATATCTACATAGATGTACAGGGGGTCACAGTGTAACGTTGGTCGTTGGGAGAAAGACAGGAGGACCAATTAGCAGCGCGGTAAGTGTTCTGGAACGTTGGGAGAAAGAGAAGAGGACCAATGAGCAGCGTGGTAAGTGTTCTGGAACGTTGGTCGTTGGGAGAAAGACAGGAGGACCAATTAGCAGCGCGGTAAGTGTTCTGGAACGTTGGGAGAAAGAGAGGAGGACCAATGAGCAGCGTGGTCAGTGTTCTGGAACGTTGGTCGTTGGGAGAAAGACAGGAGGACCAATGAGCAGCGCGGTAAGTGTTCTGGAACGTTGGTCGTTGGGAGACAGAGAGGAGGACCAATGAGCAGCGCGGTAAGTGTTCTGGAACGTTGGTCGTTGGGAGACAGAGAGGAGGACCAATGAGCAGCGCGGTAAGTGTTCTGGAATGTTGGTCGTTGGGAGAAAGACAGGAGGACCAATGAGCAGCGCGGTAAGTGTTCTGGAACGTTGGTCGTTGGGAGACAGAGAGGAGGACCAATGTGCAGCGTGGTAAGTGTTCTGGAACGTTGGGAGAAAGAGAGGAGGACCAATTAGCAGCGCGGTAAGTGTTCTGGAACATTGGGAGACAGAGAGGAGGACCAATGAGCAGCGTGGTAAGTGTTCTGGAACGTTGGTCGTTGGGAGACAGAGAGGAGGACCAATGAGCAGCGCGGTAAGTGTTCTGGAATGTTGGTCGTTGGGAGAAAGACAGGAGGACCAATGAGCAGCGCGGTAAGTGTTCTGGAACGTTGGTCGTTGGGAGAAAGAGAGGAGGACCAATGTGCAGCGTGGTAAGTGTTCTGGAACGTTGGGAGAAAGAGAGGAGGACCAATGAGCAACATGGTAAGTGTTCTGGAACGTTGGGAGAAAGAGAGGAGGACCAATGTGCAGCGTGGTAAGTGTTCTGGAACGTTGGGAGAAAGAGAGGAGGACCAATGAGCAGCGTGGTAAGTGTTCTGTAACGTTGGGAGAAAGAGAGGAGGACCAATGAGCAGTGTGGTAAGTGTTCTGTAACGTTGGGAGAAAGAGAGGAGGACCAATGTGCAGCGTGGTAAGTGTTCTGGAACGTTGGGAGAAAGAGAGGAGGACCAATGAGCAGTGTGGTAAGTGTTCTGGAACGTTGGGAGAAAGAGAGGAGGACCAATGTGCAGCGTGGTAAGTGTTCTGGAACGTTGGGAGAATGAGAGGAGGACCAATGAGCAGCGTGGTAAGTGTTCTGGAACGTTGGGAGAAAGAGAGGAGGACCAATGTGCAGCGTGGTAAGTGTTCTGGAACGTTGGGAGAAAGAGAGGAGGACCAATGTGCAGCGTGGTAAGTGTTCTGGAACGTTGGGAGAAAGAGAGGAGGACCAATGTGCAGCGTGGTAAGTGTTCATAGCTTTTAATGGAATATCTACATAGATGTACAGGGGGTCACAGTGTAACGTTGGTCGTTGGGAGAAAGACAGGAGGACCAATTAGCAGCGCGGTAAGTGTTCTGGAACGTTGGGAGAAAGAGAGGAGGACCAATGAGTAGCGTGGTAAGTGTTCTGGAACGTTGGTCGTTGGGAGAAAGACAGGAGGACCAATTAGCAGCGCGGTAAGTGTTCTGGAACATTGGGAGACAGAGAGGAGGACCAATGAGCAGCGTGGTAAGTGTTCTGGAACGTTGGTCGTTGGGAGACAGAGAGGAGGACCAATGAGCAGCGCGGTAAGTGTTCTGGAATGTTGGTCGTTGGGAGAAAGACAGGAGGCCCAATGAGCAGCGGTAAGTGTTCTGGAACGTTGGTCGTTGGGAGAAAGAGAGGAGGACCAATGTGCAGCGTGGTAAGTGTTCTGGAACGTTGGGAGAAAGAGAGGAGGACCAATGAGCAGCGTGGTAAGTGTTCTGGAACGTTGGGAGAAAGAGAGGAGGACCAATGAGCAGTGTGGTAAGTGTTCTGGAACGTTGGGAGAAAGAGAGGAGGACCAATGTGCAGCGTGGTAAGTGTTCATAGCTTTTAATGGAATATCTACATAGATGTACAGGGGGTCACAGTGTAACGTTGGTCGTTGGGAGACAGAGAGGAGGACCAATTAGCAGCGAGTAAGTGTTCTGGAACGTTGGGAGAAAGAGAGGAGGACCAATGAGCAGCGTGATAAGTGTTCTGGAACGTTGGTCGTTGGGAGAAAGACAGGAGGACCAATTAGCAGCGGTAAGTGTTCTGGAACGTTGGGAGAAAGAGAGGAGGACCAATGAGCAGCGTGGTAAGTGTTCTGGAACGTTGGTCGTTGGGAGAAAGACAGGAGGACCAATGAGCAGCGCGGTAAGTGTTCTGGAACGTTGGTCGTTGGGAGAAAGAGAGGAGGACCAATGTGCAGCGTGGTAAGTGTTCTGGAACGTTGGGAGAAAGAGAGGAGGACCAATGAGCAGTGTGGTAAGTGTTCTGGAACGTTGGGAGAAAGACAGGAAGACCAATGAGCAGCGCGGTAAGTGTTCTGGAACGTTGGTCGTTGGGAGAAAGAGAGGAGGACCAATGTGCAGCGTGGTAAGTGTTCTGGAACGTTGGTCGTTGGGAGAAAGACAGGAGGACCAATTAGCAGCGCGGTAAGTGTTCTGGAACATTGGGAGACAGAGAGGAGGACCAATGAGCAGCGTGGTAAGTGTTCTGGAACGTTGGTCGTTGGGAGACAGAGAGGAGGACCAATGAGCAGCGCGGTAAGTGTTCTGGAATGTTGGTCGTTGGGAGAAAGCGAGGAGGACCAATGTGCAGCGTGGTAAGTGTTCTGGAACGTTGGGAGAAAGAGAGGAGGACCAATGAGCAGTGTGGTAAGTGTTCTGGAACGTTGGTCGTTGGGAGAAAGAGAGGAGGACCAATGTGCAGCGTGGTAAGTGTTCTGGAACGTTGGGAGAAAGAGAGGAGGACCAATGAGCAGCGTGGTAAGTGTTCTGGAACGTTGGGAGAAAGAGAGGAGGACCAATGAGCAGTGTGGTAAGTGTTCTGGAACGTTGGGAGAAAGAGAGGAGGACCAATGTGCAGCGTGGTAAGTGTTCATAGCTTTTAATGGAATATCTACATAGATGTACAGGGGGTCACAGTGTAACGTTGGTCGTTGGGAGACAGAGAGGAGGACCAATTAGCAGCGCGGTAAGTGTTCTGGAACGTTGGGAGAAAGAGAGGAGGACCAATGAGCAGCGTGATAAGTGTTCTGGAACGTTGGTCGTTGGGAGAAAGACAGGAGGACCAATTAGCAGCGCGGTAAGTGTTCTGGAACGTTGGGAGAAAGAGAGGAGGACCAATGAGCAGCGTGGTAAGTGTTCTGGAACGTTGGTCGTTGGGAGAAAGACAGGAGGACCAATGAGCAGCGCGGTAAGTGTTCTGGAACGTTGGTCGTTGGGAGAAAGAGAGGAGGACCAATGTGCAGCGTGCTAAGTGTTCTGGAACGTTGGGAGAAAGAGAGGAGGACCAATGAGCAGTGTGGTAAGTGTTCTGGAACGTTGGGAGAAAGACAGGAAGACCAATGAGCAGCGCGGTAAGTGTTCTGGAACGTTGGTCGTTGGGAGAAAGAGAGGAGGACCAATGTGCAGCGTGGTAAGTGTTCTGGAACGTTGGTCGTTGGGAGAAAGACAGGAGGACCAATTAGCAGCGCGGTAAGTGTTCTGGAACATTGGGAGACAGAGAGGAGGACCAATGAGCAGCGTGGTAAGTGTTCTGGAACGTTGGTCGTTGGGAGACAGAGAGGAGGACCAATGAGCAGCGTGGTAAGTGTTCTGGAATGTTGGTCGTTGGGAGAAAGACAGGAGGACCAATGAGCAGCGCGGTAAGTGTTCTGGAACGTTGGTCGTTGGGAGAAGCGAGGAGGACCAATGTGCAGCGTGGTAAGTGTTCTGGAACGTTGGGAGAAAGAGAGGAGGACCAATGAGCAGTGTGGTAAGTGTTCTGGAACGTTGGGAGAAAGACAGGAAGACCAATGAGCAGCGCGGTAAGTGTTCTGGAACGTTGGTCGTTTGGGAGAAAGAGAGGAGGACCAATGTGCAGCGTGGTAAGTGTTCTGGAACGTTGGGAGAAAGAGAGGAGGACCAATGAGCAGCGTGGTAAGTGTTCTGGAACGTTGGGAGAAAGAGAGGAGGACCAATGAGCAGTGTGGTAAGTGTTCTGGAACGTTGGGAGAAAGAGAGGGGGACCAATGTGCAGCGTGGTAAGTGTTCATAGCTTTTAATGGAATATCTACATAGATGTACAGGGGGTCACAGTGTAACGTTGGTCGTTGGGAGAAAGACAGGAGGACCAATTAGCAGCGCGGTAAGTGTTCTGGAACGTTGGGAGAAAGAGAAGAGGACCAATGAGCAGCGTGGTAAGTGTTCTGGAACGTTGGTCGTTGGGAGAAAGACAGGAGGACCAATTAGCAGCGCGGTAAGTGTTCTGGAACGTTGGGAGAAAGAGAGGAGGACCAATGAGCAGCGTGGTCAGTGTTCTGGAACATTGGTCGTTGGGAGAAAGACAGGAGGACCAATGAGCAGCGCGGTAAGTGTTCTGGAACGTTGGTCGTTGGGAGACAGAGAGGAGGACCAATGAGCAGCGCGGTAAGTGTTCTGGAACGTTGGTCGTTGGGAGACAGAGAGGAGAACCAATGAGCAGCGCGGTAAGTGTTCTGGAATGTTGGTCGTTGGGAGAAAGACAGGAGGACCAATGAGCAGCGCGGTAAGTGTTCTGGAACGTTGGTCGTTGGGAGAAAGAGAGGAGGAGGACCAATTAGCAGCGCAGTAAGTATTCTGGAACATTGGGAGACAGAGAAGGGAGGACAATGAGCAGCGTAGTAAGTGTTCTGGAACAGTTGGTCGTTGGGAGACAGAGAGGAGGACCAATGAGCTTGCCCAGTAAGTGTTCTGGAATGTTCGTTGGGAGAAAGACAGGAGGACCAATGAGCAGCAGTAAGTGTTCTGGAGCGTTGGTCGTTAGGAGACAGAAGGAGGGACCAATGTGCAGCGTGGTAAGTGTTCTGGAACGTTGGGAGAAAGAGGAGGACAATGAGCAACATGGTAAGTGTTCTGGAACGTTGGGAGAAAGGAAGGAGGACCAATGTGCAGCGTGGTAAGTGTTCTGGAGCGTTGGGAGAAGAGAGGGAGGACCAATGAGCAGCGTGGTAAGTGTTCTGTAACGTTGGGAGAAAGAGAGGAGGACCAATGAGCAGTGTGGTAAGTGTTCTGTAACGTTGGGAGAAAGAGAGGAGGACCAATGTGCAGCGTGGTAAGTGTTCTGGAACGTTGGGAGAAAGAGAGGACCAATGAGCAGCGTGGTAAGTGTTCTGTAACGTTGGGAGAAAGAGAGGAGGACCAATGAGCAGTGGTAAGTGTTCTGCAACGTTGGGAGAAAGAGAGGAGGACAATGTGCAGCGTGGTAAGTGTTCTGGAACGTTGGGAGAAAGAGAGGGACCAATGAGCAGTGTGGTAAGTGTTCTGGAACGTTGGGAGAAAGAGAGGAGGACCAATGTGCAGCGTGGTAAGTGTTCTGGAACGTTGGGAGAATGAGAGGAGGACCAATGAGCAGCGTGGTAAGTGTTCTGGAACGTTGGGAGAAAGAGAGGAGGACCAATGTGCAGCGTGGTAAGTGTTCTGGAACGTTGGGAGAAAGAGAGGAGGACCAATGTGCAGCGTGGTAAGTGTTCTGGAACGTTGGGAGAAAGAGAGGAGGACCAATGTGCAGCGTGGTAAGTGTTCATAGCTTTAATGGAATATCTACATAGATGTACAGGGGGTCACAGTGTAACGTTGGTCGTTGGGAGAAAGACAGGAGGACCAATTAGCAGCAAAGTGTTCTGGAACGTTGGGAGAAAGAGAGGAGGACCAATGAGTAACGTGGTAAGTGTTCTGGAACGTTGGTCGTTGGGAGAAAGACAGGAGGACCAATTAGCAGCGGTAAGTGTTCTGGAACATTGGGAGACAGAGAGGAGGACCAATGAGCAGCGTGGTAAGTGTTCTGGAACGTTGGTCGTTGGGAGACAGAGAGGAGGACCAATGAGCAGCGTGTGATATGTTCTGGAATGTTGGTCGTTGGGAGAAAGACAGGAGGCCCAATGAGCAGGCGCGTAAGTGTTCTGGAACGTTGGGTCGTTGGGAGAAAGAGAGGGAGGACCAATGTGCAGCGTGGTAAGTGTTCTGGAACGTTGGGAGAAAGAGAGGAGGACCAATGAGCAGCGTGGTAGTGTTCTGGAGCGTTGGGAGAAAGAGAGGAGGACCAATGAGCAGTGTGGTAAGTGTTCTGGAACGTTGGGAGAAAGAGAGGAGGACCAATGTGCAGCGTGGTAAGTGTTCATAGCTTTTAATGGAATATCTACATAGATGTACAGGGGTCACAGTGTAACGTTGGTCGTTGGGAGACAGAGAGAGAGGACCAATTAGCAGCGGTAAGTGTTCTGGAAACGTTGGGAGAAAGAGAGGAGGACCAATGAGCAGCGTGATAAGTGTTCTGGAACGTTGGTCGTTGGGAGAAAGACAGGAGGACCAATTAGCAGCGCGGAAAGTGTTCTGGAATGTTGGGAGAAAGAGAGGAGGACCAATGAGCAGCGTGGTAAGTGTTCTGGCGTTGGTCGTTGGGAGAAAGACAGGAGGACCAATGAGCAGCGCAGTAAGTGTTCTGGAACGTTGGTCGTTGGGAGAAAAGAGGAGGACCAATGTGCAGCGTGGTAAGTGTTCTGGAAACGATTGGGAGAAAGAGAGGAGGACCAATGAGCAGTGTGGTAAGTGTTCTGGAGCGTTGGGAGAAAGACAGGAAGACCAATGAGCAGCGTGGTAAGTGTTCTGGAACGTTGGTCGTTGGGAGAAAGGAAGGAGGACCAATGTGCAGCGTGGTAAGTGTTCTGGAATCGTTGGGAGAAAGAGAGGGGAGGACCAATGAGCAGCGTGGTAAGTGTTCTGGAACGTTGGGAGAAGAGAGGACCAATGAGCAGTGTGGTAAGTGTTCTGGAACGTTGGGAGAAAGAGGAGGACCAATGTGCAGCGTGGTAAGTGTTGATAGCTTTTAGCTGGAATATCTACATAGATGTACAGGGGTCACAGTGTAACGTTGGTCGTTGGGAGAAAGACAGGAGGACCAATTAGCTTGGGTAAAGTGTTCTGGAACGTTGGGAGAAAGAGAGAGGACCAATGAGCAGCGTGATAAGTGTTCTGGGAACGTTGGTCGTTGGGAGAAAGACAGGAGGACCAATTAAAGAGCGGTAAGTGTTCTGGAACGTTGGGAGAAGAGGGAGGACCAATGAGCAGCGTGGCAAAGTGTTCTGGAACGTTGGTCGTTAGGAGAAGACAGGAGGACCAATGAGCAGCGCGGTAAGTGTTCTGGAATGTTTGGTCGTTGGGAGAAGAGGAGGACCAATGTGCAGCGTGGTAAGTGTTCTGGAACGTTGGGAGAAAGAGGGAGGACCAATGAGCAGCGTGGTAAGTGTTCTGGAACGTTGGGAGAAAGAGAGGAGGACCAATGAGCAGTGTGGTAAGTGTTCTGGAACGTTGGGAGAAAGAGAGGGAGGACCAATGTGCAGCGTGGTAGTGTTCTGGAACGTTGGGAGAAAAGAGAGGAGGACCAATGAGCAGCGTAGTAGAGTGTTCTGGAACGTTGGGAGAAAGAGGAGGACCAATGAGCAGTGTGGTAAGTGTTCTGGAACGTTGGGAGAAAGAGGAGGACCAATGTGCAGCGTGGTAAGTGTTCATAGCTTTTAATGGAATATCTACATAGATGTACAGGGGGTCACAGTGTAACGTTGGTTGTTGGGAGAAAGACAGGAGGACCAATTAGCAGCGCGTTAAGTGTTCTGGAACGTTGGGAGAAAGAGAGAGGACCAATGAGCAGCGTCGTAAGTGTTCTGGAACGTTGAGTGGTTGGGAGAAAGACAGGAGGACCAATTCAGTGCAAAGTGTTCTGGCGTTGGGGAGCAAGAGAGGAGGACCAATGAGCAGCGTGGTAGAGTGTTCTGGAACGTTGGTCGTTGGGAAAAGACAGGAGGACCAATTAGCAGCGGTAAGTGTTCTGGAACGTTGGTCGTTGGGAGAAAGACAGGAGGACCAATGCGCAGCATGGTAAGTGTTCTGGAACGTTGGGAGAAAGAGAGGAGGACCAATGAGCAGCGTGGTAAGTGTTCTGGAACGTTGGTCGTTGGGAGAAAGAGAGGACCAATGAGCAGCGCAGTAAGCGTTCATAGCTTTTAATGACGCACTAGAACACTGAACAAAACAACAAATAACAAACCAACAGTCCTGTAAGGTGACCGACAAAAACACTAAACAGGAAATAAGCACCCACAACTCAAAGTGATGCCAGGCTACCTAGGTATGGTTCTCAATCAGGGACAATGATTGACAGCTGCCTCTGATTGAGAACCATACCAGGCCAAACACAGAAATCCCAAATGATAGAAAAAAAAAGAACGTAGACAACCCACCCAACTCACGCCTGACCATACTAAAACAAAGACATAATAAAGGAACTGAGGTCAGAACGTGACACAGAGTTAAAGTAACTATCCAGTTCTCCCGATTTTAAATTTCAGGATATCTGACCTATAATTGATTCATTTCCTTCCAAATATTGTTTATTAAGAATGTAAAAAGCAGCTTGTCTGTGTTGGAATGGTGTTGGCGTATACCAGTCATTTTAAATATTCATGGGAGTAGACCGATGATTGGCCAGCTCATCATACCAGTCATTTTAAATAGTCATGGGAGTAGACCGATGATTGGCCAGCTCATCATACCAGTCATTTTAAATATTCATGGGAGTAGACCGATGATTGGCCAGCTCATCATACCAGTCATTTTAAATATTCATGGGAGTAGACGATGATTGGCCAGCTCATCATACCAGTCATTTTAAATAGTCATGGGGAGTAGACCGATGATTGGCCAGCTCATCATACCAGTCATTTTAAATATTCATGATTGGAGTAGACCGATGATTGGCCAGCTCATCATACCAGTCATTTTAAATATTCATGGGAGTAGACGATGATTGGCCAGCTCATCATACCAGTCATTTTAGATATTCATGAGGGTAGACCGATGATTGGCCAGCTCATCATACCAGTCATTTTAAATATTCATGGGAGTAGACGATGATTGGCCAGCTCATCATACCAGTCATTTTAAATAGTCATGGGAGTAGACGATGATTGGCCAGCTCATCATACCAGTCATTTTAGATATTCATGAGGGTAGACCGATGATTGGCCAGCTCATCATACCAGTCATTTGAAATATTCATGGAAGTAGACCGATGATTGGCCAGCTCATCATACCAGTCATTTTAAATATTCATGGGAGTAGACCGATGATTGGCCAGCTCATCATACCAGTCATTTTAAATATTCATGGGAGTAGACCGATGATTGGCCAGCTCATCATACCAGTCATTTTAAATATTCATGAGGGTAGACCGATGATTGGCCAGCTCATCATACCAGTCATTTTAAATATTCATGGGAGTAGACCGATGATTGGCCAGCTCATCATACCAGTCATTTTAAATATTCATGGGAGTAGACCGATGATTGGCCAGCTCATCATACCAGTCATTTTAAATATTCATGAGGGTAGACCGATGATTGGCCAGCTCATCATACCAGTCATTTTAAATATTCATGAGGGTAGACCGATGATTGGCCAGCTCATCATACCAGTCATTTTAAATATTCATGGGAGTAGACCGATGATTGGCCAGCTCATCATACCAGTCATTTTAAATATTCATGAGGGTAGACTGATGATTGGCCAGCTCATCATACCAGTCTTTAAATATTCATGAGGGTAGACGATGATTGGCCAGCTCATCATACCAGTCATTTTAAATATTCATGGGAGTAGACCCGATGATTGGCCAGCTCATCATACCAGTCATTTTAAATATTCATGAGGTAGACCGATGATTGGCCAGCTCATCCTTTTCAGTCATTTTAAATATTCATGGGAGCAAGCCGATGATTGGCCAGCTCATCATACCAGTCATTTTAAATATTCATGAGGGTAGACAGATGATTGGCCCGCTCATCATACCAGTCATTTTAAATATTCATGAGGGTAGACCGATGATTGGCCAACTCATCATACCAGTCATTTTAGATATTCATGGGAATGAACCGATGATTGGCCAGCTCATCATACCCAGTCATTTAAATATTCATGAGGGTAGACCGATGATTGGCCAGCTCATCATACCAGTCATTTTAAATATTCATGAGGGTAGACCGATGATTGGCCAGCTCATCATACCAGTCATTTTAAATATTCATGGGAGTAGACCGATGATTGGCCAGCTCATCATCCTCCCTGAGAAATAGCATTTTTTTTAAACGGTCTGTTTGAGATACAAGTTTGATGTGTTATTTTTTTCTAATTGGGTTTTTCTTCTACAATTTATGCTTTGACCACAAATACGAGTATAGAATGAGTCAACATTATTTGATTTTAACAGAATGTGAACTTTTAAAAGTTAGATTTTTACTGGACAGTTACTCTAAGAATGTACCAGAAACTCACTCCACAGCTTAAAATGTCCCCTGTGGAACAGTCAAACCTTCTTTTGGGGCAGTCAGTTGGGCTTGTGTCAGGCGGTACTTGCTAAGCAGCGTGACTTCCTGAAACACGTGCGTCTGTATGCGTGTCACTACAAAACCACCCAATCCTTCCATGCTCTTCCTTATTGGTTAACATGTTATTTGTCATAAAACAGGAAAACCACTTGTATTAACAAGATCAAATCCTCTGTATTTACAAACCAATTTTTCTCCCCCCTCCCTGTTTCCTGTACCACCACTCCCCCAGAGTCCTCACCTCCTCCCTGTTTCCTGTACCACCACTCCCCCAGAGTCCTCACCTCCTCCCTGTTTCCTCTACCACCACTCCCCCAGAGTCCTCACCTCCTCCCTGTTTCCTGTACCACCACTCCCCCAGAGTCCTCACCTCCTCCGCTGTTTCCTGTACCACCACTCCCCCAGAGTCCTCACCTCCTCCCTGTTTCCTGTACCACCACTCCCCCAGAGTCCTCACCTCCTCCCCTGTTTCCTGTACCACCACTCCCCCAGAGTCCTCACCTCCTCCCTGTTTCCTGTACCACCACTCCCCCAGAGTCCTCACCTCCTCCCTGTTTCCTGTACCACCACTCCCCCAGAGTCCTCACCTCCTCCCTGTTTCCTGTACCACCACTCCCCCAGAGTCCTCACCTCCTCCCTGTTTCCTGTACCACCACTCCCCCAGAGTCCTCACCTCCTCCCTGTTTCCTGTACCACCACTCCCCCAGAGTCCTCACCTCCTCCCTGTTTCCTGTACCACCACTCCCCCAGAGTCCTCACCTCCTCCCTGTTTCCTGTACCACCACTCCCCCAGAGTCCTCACCTCCTCCATGTTTCCTGTACCACCACTCCTCCAGAGTCCTCACCTCCTCCGCTGTTTCCTGTACCACCACTCCTCCAGAGTCCTCACCTCCTCCGCTGTTTCCTGTACCACCACTCCCCCAGAGTCCTCACCTCCTCCGCTGTTTCCTGTACCACCACTCCCCCAGAGTCCTCACCTCCTCCGCTGTTTCCTGTACCACCACTCCTCCAGAGTCCTCACCTCCTCCGCTGTTTCCTGTACCACCACTCCTCCAGAGTCCTCACCTCCTCCGCTGTTTCCTGTACCACCACTCCCCCAGAGTCCTCACCTCCTCCGCTGTTTCCTGTACCACCACTCCCCCAGAGTCCTCACCTCCTCCGCTGTTTCCTGTACCACCACTCCCCCAGAGTCCTCACCTCCTCCGCTGTTTCCTGTACCACCACTCCCCCAGAGTCCTCACCTCCTCCCTGTTTCCTGTACCACCACTCCTCCAGAGTCCTCACCTCCTCCGCTGTTTCCTGTACCACCACTCCCCCAGAGTCCTCACCTCCTCCCCTGTTTCCTGTACCACCACTCCCCAGAGTCCTCACCTCCTCCCTGTTTCCTGTACCACCACTCCCCCAGAGTCCTCACCTCCTCCGCTGTTTCCTGTACCACCACTCCTCCAGAGTCCTCACCTCCTCCCTGTTTCCTGCACCACCACTCCCCCAGAGTCCTCACCTCCTCCGCTGTTTCCTGTACCACCACTCCCCCAGAGTCCTCACCTCCTCCGCTGTTTCCTGTACCACCACTCCTCCAGAGTCCTCACCTCCTCCCTGTTTCCTCTTTCTCCCCTCCCCAGTCCTCACCTCCTCCAAGTCCTCCACCTCCTCCAGTCCTCCACCTCCTCCCTGTTTCCTGCACCACCACTCCCCCAGAGTCCCTGCCTCTCAAGCCCCATTTCCTGTACCACACCACTCCTCCAGAGTCCTCACCTCCTCCCTGTTTCCTGTACCACCACTCCCCAGTCCTCACCTCCTCCCTGTTTCCCTGTACCACCACTCCCCAAGTCTCCCCTCCTCCCTTTTCCTGTACCCACCACTCCCCCCAGAGTCTCACCTCCTCCCTGTTTCCTGTACCACCACTCCCCCAGAGTCCTCACCTCCCCTCCCTGTTTCCTGTACCACCACTCCCCCAGAGTCCTCACCTCCATGTTTCCTGTACCACCACTCCCCCAGAGTCCTCACCTCCTCCGCTGTTTCCTGTACCACCACTCCCCCAGAGTCCTCACCTCCTCCGCTGTTTCCTGTACCACCACTCCCCCAGAGTCCTCTCCTCCTCTCGCTGTTTCCTGTACCACCACTCCCCCAGAGTCCTCACTCCTCCGCTGTTTCCTGTACCACCACTCCCCCAGAGTCCTCACCTCCTCCGCTGTTTCCTGTACCACCACTCCCCCAGAGTCCTCACCTCCTCCGCCTGTTTCCTGTACCACCACTCCCCCAGAGTCCTCACCTCCTCCGCTGTTTCCTGTACCACCACTCCCCAGAGTCCTCACCTCCTCCGCTGTTTCCTGTACCACCACTCCCCCAGAGTCCTCACCTCCCCTCCGCTGCTCCACCTCCTCCTGTTTCCCTGTACCACCACTCCCCCAGAGTCCTCACCTCCTCCCTGTTTCCTGTACCACCACTCCTCCAGAGTCCTCACTCCCCTCCTCCTGCTCCCCCAGTTTCCCCCTGTACCACCACTCCCCAGAGTCCTCACCTCTCCCCTGTTTCCTGTACCACCACTCCCCAGAGTCCTCACCTCCTCCCTGTTTCCTGTACCACCACTCCCCCAGAGTCCTCACCTCCTCCGCTGTTTCCTGTACCACCACTCCCCCAGAGTCCTCACCTCCTCCCACATTCCTGCACCACCACTCCCCAGAGTCCTCACCTCCTCCGCTGTTTCCTGTACCACCACTCCCCCAGAGTCCTCCACCTCCTCCGCTGTTTCCTGTACCACCACTCCTCCAGAGTCCTCACCTCCCCCTGTTTCCTGTGCCACCACTCCCCCAGAGTCCTCACCTCCAGAGTCCTCACCTCCTCCAGAGTCCTCACCTCCTCCCCTGTTTCCTGTGCCACCACTCCCCAGAGTCCCTCCCCTCCTCCGCTGTTTCCTGTACCACCACTCCTCAAGTCCTCACCTCCTCCCTGTTTCCTGTACCACCACTCCCCCAGAGTCCTCACCTCCTCCCTGTTTCCTGTACCACCACCTCCCCCGAGTCCTCACCTCCTCCTGTTTTCCTGTTTCCTCCCTGTTTCACTGTACCACCACTCCCCCAGAGTCCTCACCTCCTCCCCTGTTTCCCTGTACCACCACTCCCCCAGAGTCCTCACCTCCTCCCTGTTTCCTGTACCACCACTCCCCCAGAGTCCTCACCTCCTCCCTGTTCCTGTACCACCACTCCCCCAGAGTCCTCTCACCACCCTCCCCCCAAGTCCCACCTCCCTCCCTGTTTCCTGTACCACCACTCACCCCAGAGTCCTGTACACCACTCCCCAGAGTCCCTCCTCCTGTTTCCTGTACCACCACTCCCCCAGAGTCCTCACCTCCCCTCCGCTGTTTCCTGTACCACCACTCCCCCAGAGTCCTCACCTCCTCCGCTGTTTCCTGTACCACCACTCCCCCAGAGTCCTCACCTCCTCCGCTGTTTCCTGTACCACCACTCCCCCCAGAGTCCTCACCTCCTCCCTGTTTCCTGTACCACCACTCCCCCAGAGTCCTCACCTCCTCCGCTGTTTCCTGTACCACCACTCCCCCAGAGTCCTCACCTCCTCCGCTGTTTCCTGTACCACCACTCCCCCAGAGTCCTCACCTCCTCCCTGTTTCCTGTACCACCACTCCTCCAGAGTCCTCACCTCCTCCCTGTTTCCTGTACCACCACTCCCCCAGAGTCCTCACCCCTCTCCTGTTTCCTGTACCACCACTCCCCAAGTCCTCAACTCCCTCCCTGTTTCCTGTCCACCACCACTCCCCCCAAGTCCTCACCTCCTCCTGTTTCCTGTACCTACTCCCCAGAGTCCTCACCTCCTCCGCTGTTTCCTGTACCACCACTCCCCCAGAGTCCTCACCTCCTCCGCTGTTTCCTGTACCACCACTCCCAAGTCCTCACCTCCTCCGCTGTTTCCTGTACCACCACTCCCCCAGAGTCCTCACCTCCTCCGCTGTTTCCTGTGCCACCACTCCCCCAGAGTCCTCACCTCCTCCCCGTTTCCTGCACCACCACTCCTCCAGAGTCCTCACCTCCTCCCTGTTTCCTGCACCACCACTCCCCCAGAGTCCTCACCTCCTCCCTGTTTCCTGTACCACCACTCCCCCAGAGTCCTCACCTCCTCCCTGTTTCCTGTACCACCACTCCCCCAGAGTCCTCACCTCCTCCCTGTTTCCTGTACCACCACTCCCCCAGAGTCCTCACCTCCTCCAGAGTCCTCACCTCCTCCGCTGTTTCCTGTACCACCACTCCCCCAGAGTCCTCACCTCCTCCAGAGTCCTCACCTCCTCCGCTGTTTCCTGTACCACCACTCCTCCAGAGTCCTCACCTCCTCCCTGTTTCCTGTACCACCACTCCCCCAGAGTCCTCACCTCCTCCCTGTTTCCTGTACCACCACTCCCCCAGAGTCCTCACCTCCTCCCTGTTTCCTGTACCACCACTCCCCCAGAGTCCTCACCTCCTCCCTGTTTCCTGTACCACCACTCCCCCAGAGTCCTCACCTCCTCCGCTGTTCCCTGCACCACCACTCCTCCAGAGTCCTCACCTCCTCCAGAGTCCTCACCTCCTCCGCTGTTTCCTGCACCACCACTCCTCCAGAGTCCTCACCTCCTCCCTGTTTCCTGTACCACCACTCCTCCAGAGTCCTCACCTCCTCCGCTGTTTCCTGCACCACCACTCCTCCAGAGTCCTCACCTCCTCCCTGTTTCCTGTACCACCACTCCTCCAGAGTCCTCACCTCCTCCGCTGTTTCCTGTACCACCACTCCTCCAGAGTCCTCACCTCCTCCCTGTTTCCTGTACCACCACTCCTCCAGAGTCCTCACCTCCTCCCTCTTTCCTGTACCACCACTCCCCCAGAGTCCTCACCTCCTCCCTGTTTCCTGTACCACCACTCCCCCAGAGTCCTCACCTCCTCCAGAGTCCTCACCTCCTCCCTGTAGGCTGTCTCACCTCCTCCAGAGTCCTCACCTCCTCCAGAGTCCTCACCTCCTCCAGAGTCCTCACCTCCTCCCTGTAGGCTGTCTCACCTCCTCCAGAGTCCTCACCTCCTCCAGAGTCCTCACCTCCTCCCTGTAGGCTGTCTCACCTCCTCCCTGTAGGCTGTCTCACCTCCTCCAGAGTCCTCACCTCCTCCAGAGTCCTCACCTCCTCCCTGTAGACTGTACCACCACTCCCCCAGAGTCCTCACCTCCCCCAGAGTCCTCACCTCCCCCAGAGTCCTCACCTCCTCCAGAGTCCTCACCTCCTCCCTGTAGGCTGTCTCACCTCCTCCCTGTAGGCTGTCTCACCTCCCCAGAGTCCTCACCTCCTCCAGAGTCCTCACCTCCTCCCTGTAGGCTGTCTCACCTCCCTCCCTGTAGGCTGTCTCACCTCCCCCAGAGTCCTCACCTCCTCCAGAGTCCTCACCTCCTCCCTGTAGGCTGTCTCACCTCCTCCCTGTAGGCTGTCTCACCTCCTCCAGAGTCCTCACCTCCTCCAGAGTCCTCACCTCCTCCAGAGTCCTCACCTCCTCCAGAGAACTCACCTCCTCCCTGTAGACTGTACCACCACTCCTCCAGTCCTCACCTCCTCCCTGTAGACTGTACCACCACTCCTCCAGAGTCCTCACCTCCTCCAGAGTCCTCACCTCCTCCAGAGTCCTCATCTCCTCCAGAGTCCTCACCTCCCTGTAGACTGTACCACCACTCCTCCAGAGTCCTCACCTCCTCCCTGTAGACTGTACCACCACTCCTCCAGAGTCCTCACCTCCTCCCTGTAGACTGTACCACCACTCCTCCAGAGTCCTCACCTCCAGAGTCCTCACCTCCTCCGCTGTTTCCTGTACCACCACTCCTCCAGAGTCCTCACCTCCTCCAGAGTCCTCACCTCCTCCGCTGTTTCCTGCACCACCACTCCTCCAGAGTCCTCACCTCCTCCCTGTTTCCTGTACCACCACTCCTCCAGAGTCCTCACCTCCTCCGCTGTTTCCTGCACCACCACTCCTCCAGAGTCCTCACCTCCTCCCTGTTTCCTGTACCACCACTCCTCCAGAGTCCTCACCTCCTCCGCTGTTTCCTGTACCACCACTCCTCCAGAGTCCTCACCTCCTCCCTGTTTCCTGTACCACCACTCCTCCAGAGTCCTCACCTCCTCCCTCTTTCCTGTACCACCACTCCCCCAGAGTCCTCACCTCCTCCCTGTTTCCTGTACCACCACTCCCCCAGAGTCCTCACCTCCTCCAGAGTCCTCACCTCCTCCCTGTAGGCTGTCTCACCTCCTCCAGAGTCCTCACCTCCTCCAGAGTCCTCACCTCCTCCAGAGTCCTCACCTCCTCCCTGTAGGCTGTCTCACCTCCTCCAGAGTCCTCACCTCCTCCAGAGTCCTCACCTCCTCCCTGTAGGCTGTCTCACCTCCTCCCTGTAGGCTGTCTCACCTCCTCCAGAGTCCTCACCTCCTCCAGAGTCCTCACCTCCTCCCTGTAGACTGTACCACCACTCCCCCAGAGTCCTCACCTCCCCCAGAGTCCTCACCTCCCCCAGAGTCCTCACCTCCTCCAGAGTCCTCACCTCCTCCCTGTAGGCTGTCTCACCTCCTCCCTGTAGGCTGTCTCACCTCCCCCAGAGTCCTCACCTCCTCCAGAGTCCTCACCTCCTCCCTGTAGGCTGTCTCACCTCCTCCCTGTAGGCTGTCTCACCTCCCCCAGAGTCCTCACCTCCTCCAGAGTCCTCACCTCCTCCCTGTAGGCTGTCTCACCTCCTCCCTGTAGGCTGTCTCACCTCCTCCAGAGTCCTCACCTCCTCCAGAGTCCTCACCTCCTCCAGAGTCCTCACCTCCTCCAGAGAACTCACCTCCTCCCTTTAGACTGTACCACCACTCCTCCAGTCCTCACCTCCTCCCTGTAGACTTTACCACCACTCCTCCAGAGTCCTCACCTCCTCAAGAGTCCTCACCTCCTCCAGAGTCCTCATCTCCTCCAAGTCCTCACCTCCCTGTGAGCTGTACCACCACTCTCCAGAGTCCTCACCTCCTCCCTGTAGACTTCTTTCCCACTCCTCCAGAGTCCTCCACCTCCTCCTGAACTGTACCACCACTCCCTCCAGAGTCCTCACCTCCAAGTCCTCACCTCCTCCGCTGTTTCCTCTTACACCACTCCCTCCAGAGTCCTCCCACACTCCTCCGTCCTCCTCTCCTTTTCCTGCCCACCCTCCTCCAGAGTCCTCACCTCCTCCCTGTTTCCTGTACCACCCACTCCTCAAGTCCTCCCACCTCCTCCGCTGTTTCCTGCACCACCACTCCTCAGGTCTCCCACCTCCTCCCTGTTTTCTGTGCCACCCACTCCTCCAGAGTCCTCCCCACCTCCCCTCCGCTGTTTCCTGCACCACCCACTCCTCCAGAGTCCTCACCTCCTCAGAGTCCTCACCTCCTCCGCTGTTTCCTGCACCACCACTCCTCCAGTCCTCCTCCTCCAGAGTCCCTCCCCCTCCTCCGCTGTTTCCTGCACCACCACTCCTCAGAGTCCTCCCTTCCTCCCTGTTTCCTGTGCCACCTCCTCCAGAGTCTCACCTCCTCCGCTGTTTCCTGCTACCCACTCCTCAGAGTCCTCACCTCCTCCCTGTTTCCTGTACCACCTCCTCCAGGTCCTCCTCCTCCGCTGTTTCCTGTACCACCACTCCTCCAGGAGGTCCTCACCTCCTCCTGTTTCCTGTACCACCACTCCTCCCAGAGTCCTCCACCTCCTCCCTCTTTCCTGTACCACACTCCCCAGAGTCCTCCCCCCTCTCCCTGTTTCCTGTACCACCACTCCCCAGAGTCTCCCCTCCTCCAGAGTCTGCCTCCCTCCCTGGCTGTCTCACCTCCTCCAGAGTCCTCACCTCCTCCAAGTCCTCACCTCCTCCCCTGTAGGCTGTCTCACCTCCTCCAGAGTCCTCACCTCCTCCAGAGTCCTCACCTCCTCCCTGTAGGCTGTCTCACCTCCTCCCTGTAGGCTGTCTCACCTCCTCCAGAGTCCTCACCTCCTCCAGAGTTCTCACCTCCTCCCTGTAGACTGTACCACCACTCCCCCAGAGTCCTCACCTCCCCAGAGTCCTCACCTCCCCAGAGTCCTCACCTCCTCCAGAGTCCTCACCTCCTCCCTGTAGGCTGTCTCACCTCCCTCCCTGTAGGCTGTCTCACCTCCCCAGAGTCCTCACCTCCTCCAGAGTCCTCACCTCCTCCCTGTAGGCTGTCTCACCTCCTCCCTGTAGGCTGTCTCACCTCCTCCAGAGTCCTCACCTCCTCCAGAGTCCTCACCTCCTCCCTGTAGGCTGTCTCACCTCCTCCCTGTAGGCTGTCTCACCTCCTCCAGAGTCCTCACCTCCTCCAGAGTCCTCACCTCCTCCCTGTAGACTGTACCACCACTCCTCCAGTCCTCACCTCCTCCCTGTAGACTGTACCACCACTCCTCCAGAGTCCTCACCTCCTCCAGAGTCCTCACCTCCTCCAGAGTCCTCACCTCCCTGTAGACTGTACCACCGCTCCTCCAGAGTCCTCACCTCCTCCCTGTAGACTGTACCACCACTCCTCCAGAGTCCTCACCTCCTCCCTGTAGACTGTACCACCACTCCTCCAGAGTCCTCACCTCCAGAGTCCTCACCTCCTCCGCTGTTTCCTGCACCACCACTCCTCCAGAGTCCTCACCTCCTCCCTGTTTCCTGTACCACCACTCCTCCAGTCCTCACCTCCTCCGCTGTTTCCTGCACCACCACTCCTCCAGAGTCCTCACCTCCTCCCTGTTTCCTGTACCACCACTCCTCCAGAGTCCTCACCTCCTCCGCTGTTTCCTGCACCACCACTCCTCCAGAGTCCTCACCTCCTCCAGAGTCCTCACCTCCTCCCCTGTTTCCTGCACCACCACTCCTCCAGAGTCCTCACCTCCTCCCTGTTTCCTGTACCACCACTCCTCCAGAGTCCTCACCTCCTCCGCTGTTTCCTGCACCACCACTCCTCCAGAGTCCTCACCTCCTCCCTGTTTCCTGTACCACCACTCCTCCAGAGTCCTCACCTCCTCCCTGTTTCCTGCACCACCACTCCTCCAGAGTCCTCACCTCCTCCCTGTTTCCTGTACCACCACTCCCCCAGAGTCCTCACCTCCTCCAGAGTCCTCACCTCCTCCCTGTAGGCTGTCTCACCACCACTCCTCGAGAGTCCTCACCTCCTCCAGAGTCCTCACCTCCTCCAGAGTCCTCACCTCCTCCCTGTAGGCTGTCTCACCTCCTCCAGAGTCCTCACCTCCTCCAGAGTTCTCACCTCCTCCCTGTAGACTGTACCACCACTCCCCCAGAGTCCTCACCTCCCCAGAGTCCTCACCTCCCCAGAGTCCTCACCTCCTCCAGAGTCCTCACCTCCTCCCTGTAGGCTGTCTCACCTCCTCCCTGTAGGCTGTCTGACCTCCCCAGAGTCCTCACCTCCTCCAGAGTCCTCACCTCCTCCCTGTAGGCTGTCTCCACCTCCTCCCTGTAGGCTGTCTCACCTCCTCCAGAGTCCTCACCTCCTCCAGAGTCCTCACCTCCTCCCTGTAGGCTGTCTCACCTCCTCCCTGTAGGCTGTCTCACCTCCTCCAGAGTCCTCACCTCCTCCAGAGTCCTCACCTCCTCCCTGTAGACTGTACCACCACTCCTCCAGTCCTCACCTCCTCCCTGTAGACTGTACCACCACTCCTCCAGAGTCCTCACCTCCTCCAGAGTCCTCACCTCCTCCAGAGTCCTCACCTCCCTGTAGACTGTACCACCGCTCCTCCAGAGTCCTCACCTCCTCCCTGTAGACTGTACCACCACTCCTCCAGAGTCCTCACCTCCTCCCTGTAGACTGTACCACCACTCCTCCAGAGTCCTCACCTCCTCCGCTGTTTCCTGCACCACCACTCCTCCAGAGTCCTCACCTCCTCCCTGTTTCCTGTACCACCACTCCTCCAGTCCTCACCTCCTCCGCTGTTTCCTGCACCACCACTCCTCCAGAGTCCTCACCTCCTCCCTGTTTCCTGTACCACCACTCCTCCAGAGTCCTCACCTCCTCCGCTGTTTCCTGCACCACCACTCCTCCAGAGTCCTCACCTCCTCCAGAGTCCTCACCTCCTCCCCTGTTTCCTGCACCACCACTCCTCCAGAGTCCTCACCTCCTCCCTGTTTCCTGTACCACCACTCCTCCAGAGTCCTCACCTCCTCGCTGTTTCCTGCACCACCACTCCTCCAGAGTCCTCACCTCCTCCCTGTTTCCTGTACCACCACTCCTCCAGAGTCCTCACCTCCCTCCCTGTTTCCTGCACCACCACTCCTCCAGAGTCCTCACCTCCTCCCTGTTTCCTGTACCACCACTCCCCAGAGTCCTCACCTCCTCCAGAGTCCTCACCTCCTCCCTGTAGGCTGTCTCACCACCACTCCTCGAGAGTCCTCACCTCCTCCAGAGTCCTCACCTCCTCCAGAGTCCTCACCTCCTCCCTGTAGGCTGTCTCACCTCCTCTCTGTAGGCTGTCTCACCTCCTCCCTGTAGACTGTCTCACCTCCTCCCTGTAGGCTGTCTCACCTCCTCCCTGTAGGCTGTCTCACCTCCTCCCTGCAGGATGTCTCACCTCCTCGCTGTAGGCTGTCTCACCTCCTCCCTGCAGGATGTCTCACCTCCTCCCTGTAGGCTGTCTCACTTCCTCCCTGCAGGATGTCTCACCTCCTCGCTGTAGACTGTCTCACCTCCTCCCTGTAGGCTGTCTCACCTCCTCCCTGCAGGATGTCTCACCTCCTCCCTGTAGGCTGTCTCACCTCCTCCCTGTAGACTGTCTCACCTCCTCCCTGCAGGCTGTCTCACCTCCTCCCTGCAGGCTGTATCACCTCCTCCCTGTAGGCTGTCTCACCTCCTCCCTGCAGGCTGTCTCACCTCCTCCCTGCAGGCTGTCTCACCTCCTCCCTGCAGGCTGTCTCACCTCCTCCCTGTAGGCTGTCTCACCTCCTCCCTGTAGGCTGTCTCACCTCCTCCCTGTAGACTGTCTCACCTCCTCCCTGTAGGCTTTCTCACCTCCTCCCTGTAGACTGTCTCACCTCCTCCCTGTAGGCTGTCTCACCTCCTCCCTGTAGACTGTCTCACCTCCTCCCTGTAGGCTGTCTCACCTCCTCCCTGTAGACTGTCTCACCTCCTCACTGTAGGCTGTCTCACCTCCTCCCTGTAGACTGTCTCACCTCCTCCCTGTAGACTGTCTCCCTCCTCCCTGTAGACTGTCTCACCTCCTCCCTGTAGGCTGTCTCACCTCCTCCCTGCAGGCTGTGTCACTTCATCCCTGTAGGCTGTCTCACCTCCTCCCTGTAGGCTGTCTCACCTCCTCCCTGTAGGCTGTCTCACCTCCTCCCTGTAGGCTGTCTCACCTCCTCCCTGTAGACTGTCTCACCTCCTCCCTGTAGGCTGTCTCACCTCCTCCCTGCAGGATGTGTCACTTCATCCCTTTAGGCTGTCTCACCTCCTCCCTGTAGGCTGTCTCACCTCCTCCCTGTAGGCTGTCTCACCTCCCTGTAGGCTGTCTCACCTCCTCCCTGTAGGCTGTCTCACCTCCTCCCTGTAGACTGTCCCACCTCCTCCCTGTAGGCTGTCTCACCTCCTCCCTGCAGGCTGTGTCACTTCATCCCTGTAGGCTGTCTCACCTCCTCCCTGTAGGCTGTCTCACCTCCTCCCTGTAGGCTGTCTCACCTCCTCCCTGTAGGCTGTCTCACCTCCTCCCTGTAGGCTGTCTCACCTCCTCCCTGTAGACTGTCTCACCTCCTCCCTGTAGGCTGTGTCACTTCATCCCTGTAGACTGTCTCACCTCCTCCCTGTAGGCTGTCTCACCTCCTCCCTGTAGGCTGTCTCACCTCCTCCCTGTAGGCTGTCTCACCTCCTCCCTGTAGACTGTCTCACCTCCTCCCTGTAGACTGTCTCACCTCCTCCCTGTAGGCTGTCTCACCTCCTCCCTGTAGGCTGTCTCACCTCCTCCCTGTAGACTGTCTCACCTCCTCCCTGTAGACTGTCTCACCTCCTCCCTGTAGGCTGTAGGAATTATTACTTAGGTATTCCTCTTGTCCAGATGGGGAAGGGCAGTGTGCAGTGCGATGGCGATTGCATCATCCGTGGATCTATTGAGGCAGTCTGCAAATTGCAGTGGGTCTTGGGTGTCGTGTAAGTCTGGGATTGTCTGGAGTCCCTGCCACATGCATCTCCTGTCTGAGCCGTTGAATTGCGACTCTGTTCTTGTACTGTAGTTGTTGCCTCTTTGATTTGCCTCGTGGAGGACATCGCTGCTCTGTTTGTACACCTCCATGTTCTCAGTTGCCTTCAAAGTGATGGTTCGCGCTTTCAGTTTTGCACGAATCCATCTATCCACTATTGTTTTATTTGAATAAGTTCTAATTGTCACAATCGGAACAACATCCTCTTCCTGATGTACTCAGTCACCGTGGGAACAACATCCTCTTCCTGATGTACTCAGTCACCGTGGGAACAACATCCTCTTCCTGATGTACTCAGTCACCGTGGGAACAACATCCTCTTCCTGATGTACTCAGTCAATGTTATTTTCACCTAGAAAATGTCTCAGTCCACGTGATCAAAACAATCTTGAAGCTTGGATTCCGATTGGTCAGATCAACGTTGAACAGTCCTTACCATGGGTACTTCCTGTTTAAGTTTCTGTCTATAAGAGGGGAAGAGGCATGATCTGGTTTGCCGAAGGGAGGGCGGGTGTGTGTGAGTGTGTGTGTGTGTGTGTGTGTGTGTGTGTGTGTGTGTGTGTGTGTGTGTGTGTGTGTGTGTGTGTGTGTGTGTGTGTGTGTGTGTGTGTGTGTGTGTGTGTGTGTGTGTGTGTGTGTGTGTGTGTGTGTGTGTGTGTGTGTGTGTGAGAGAGTTCACTACAGCTACCCGTCACAACTTCTCTGAAACTAAAAGCCCAAAAGCCATGAGTCGGGAGTTCAATTTAACCTTATCCAAAAAAGCCCACACTAATCCATGGGAATAATGTAAAAAGCAAAATGATACATTAAAGGGACAATCTGAAGTTCAAACAACAACAAAGCGGTCACCTCCGCTAAAAGACCCAAAATATATGAACCAATCCCAGATTGCCCCCTTAATACCGAGGCAACTATGATTGGACAGAAGTCTCATTTCTTTCTCGGGTTGGGAAAAGAGAATGTGAATGCAGCAATCTGACTCTACCCTGCTTCACTACACCTGGAGTGTACCTCCTGTGTGTGTGTGTGTGTGTGTGTGTGTGTGTGTGTGTGTGTGTGTGTGCGCGCACGCACCAGTGTGTGTATGTGTGTGCATGCGTGTGTGTGTGAGTGATGGGGAGTGTTTTGTGTGGTGTTTTGTGTGTGTGTGCGCGCCATGTGTGTGTGTGTGTGTGTGCATGCGTATTGGGGACAGTAATAGGTTATTTTATTTGTGGAATTCAAGAGGGGATCGTGAATGATTGTTTTTGGTTCCCCCGTTCGTAGCCAGCCTATAGCAGACTGTCTCTACAAGGTTTGTTTAGAGTCCAGCAAGTCTAAATATAAGCATTACATAACAGTTATACCTCTATCTAATTGTGCTCCAGTCTAGATGTCTAAGACAGGCACAGCTGGTCCACAGATGGTCCAGGGTAGATTACAAGTAAACAAAGATAAAACAACCTAAACAGAATGTGAATTTTAAAAAACCTAATTCAGTTATACTGAGAGAGTTGATTTATTTCCATTTATATACATACTGCATAGTGATGGTTGGCGGTTGTGAAGGTGACTATAGGTGGGATGGAGGGGGGAGAAGGAGAGCAATAAAATGACCGTTGTGACAGTCACGTTAGAGTGCAAGAGAGACAGAGAGGGAGGGAGAGCAAGACAGAGATGGTGAGGAGAAAGAGAGGGAGAGAGAGAGAGACAGAGCAGGAGAGGGATGGAGAGAGAGAAAGAGCAGGAGAGGGATGGAGAAAGAGAAAGAGCTGGGGAGAGAGGGAGACAGAGAGGGAGACAGAGAGAGACAGAGAGAGAGAAAGAACAGGAGAGGGATGGAGAGAGAGAAAGAGCTGGGGAGACAGTGACAGAGAAAGATCAGGGGAGAGAAGGAGACAGCGAGAGAGGGAGAGAAAAAGAGAGAAAGAGAGGGAGACAGAGAGAAAGTATCATAAATACTGTAGATTACCTCCTGTATACTGTTGGATGAGGGGTGAGTTGATTACCTCCTGTATACTGTTGGATGAGGGGTGAGTTGATCACCTCCTGTATACTGTTGGATGAGGGGTGAGTTGATTACCTCCTGTATACTTTTGGATGAGGGGTGAGTTGATTACCTCCTGTATACTGTTGGATGAGGGGTGAGTTGATTACCTCCTGTATATTGTTGGATGAGGGGTGAGTTGGCAATACAGGTGCCTTCTTTTGACTCGTTTCTCACAACAACAAAGAGGTCACCTCCGCTTATTTCCCTCTCACAACAAAAAAGAGGTCACCTCCGCTTATTTTCCTCCCACAACAGGAAAATAATCCTACATCAACAGGAAATCAAATCAAAGCAAATCACATTTTGTTTGTCACATACACATGGTTAGCAGATGTTAATGCGAGTGTAGAGAAATGCTTGTGCTTCTAGTTCCGACCGTGCGGTATTATCTAACAAGTAATCCAGCAATTTCACAACAACTACCTTATACACACAAGTGTAAAGGAATGAATAAGAATATGTACATAGAAATATATGGATGAGCGATGGCCGAACGGCATAGGCAAGATGCAGTAGATGGTATAGAGTACAGTATATACATATGAGATGAGTAATGTAGGGTATGTAAACATTATCTAAAGTGGCATCGTTTTAAAACTTCTTAGAGATAGGGGGCAGTGTTTTAAAACTTCTTAGAGATAGGGGGCAGTGTTTTAAAACTTCTTAGAGATAGGGGGCAGTGTTTTAAAACTTCTTAGAGATAGGGGGCAGTGTTTTAAAACTTCTTAGAGATAGGGGGCAGTGTTTTAAAACTTCTTAGAGATAGGGGGCAGTGTTTTAAAACTTCTTAGAGATAGGGGGCAGTGTTTTGACGTCCGGATTCCACCTGTCTGACTTCCCCAAAGTAAACTGCCTGCTGCTCAGGCCCAGAAGCTAGGATATGCATATTATTAGTAGATTTGGATAGAAAACACTCTAAAACTGTTTGAATAATGTCTGTGAGTATAACAGAACTGATTTGGCAGGCGAAACCCCAAACCATCCAAGGCAACAAAAAAATTGGGGTCAATCTGTTTTCCATTCATTTTCTATTTTTATTGTATTATTATTTTATTTATTTTTTTACCCCTTTTTCTCCCCAATTTTGTGGTATCCAATTGTTAAGTAGCTACTATCTTGTCTCATCGCTACAACTCCTGTACGGGGTCGGGAGAGACGAAGGTTGAAAGTCATGCGTCCTCCGATACACAACCCAACAAAGCCGCACTGCTTCTTAATACAGCGCGCATCCAACCCGGAAGCCACCCGGGAGTGGTAAGCCCTTTTTAATAGGAATCTGGTTGCAGTTCCTATAGCTTCCACTAGATGTCAACAGTCTTTAGAAATTGGTTGATGTTTTTCTTTCGAGAAATGAAGAAGTAACCATGTTCTTTTCATGTGTCACACAAAGGGACTCAAGTCTTTTGGTGCGCGCAACCTGGAACGCGCTTCACTTTGTTTTCGTCCGGTATTGAACACAGTTTATCCCGTCTTAAATTGTATCTTGATGATCGAGTTGGAGGTGTGCATGGTTACGCAGCCTTGGGTGAACAGGGAGTACAGGAGAGGGCTGAGAACGCACCCTTGTGGGGCCCCAATGTTGAGGATCTGCGGGGTGGAGATGCTGTTTCCTACCCTCACCACCTTGGGGCGGCCTGTCAGGTAGTCCAGGACCCAGTTGCACAGGGCGGGGTCGAGACCCAGGGTCTGGAGTCAGAAAGTTTGGAGGGTACTTTGGTGTTAAATGCTGAGCTGTAGTCGATGAACATCATTCCTACATAGGTATTCCTCTTTCCAGATGGGTTAGGGCAGTGTGCAGTGTGATTGCGATTGCGTCGTCTGTGGACCTATTGGGGCGGTAAGCAAATTGGAGTGGGTCTAGGGTGTCAGGAAGGGTGGAGGTGATATGGTCCTTGACTAGTCTCTCAAAGCACTTCATGATGACAGAAGTGGGTGCTACAGGGCGATAGTCATTTAGCTCAGTTACCTTAGCTTTCTTGGGAACAGGAACAATGGTGCCCCTCTTGAAGCATGTGGGGACAGAAGACTGGGATAGGGAGAGATTGGATATGTCCGTTAACCCTCCAGCCAGCTAGACTGCACATGCTCTGAGGACGCGGCTAGGGATGCCGTCTGGGCCGGCAGCCTTGTGAGGGTTAACACGTTTAAATGTTTTACTCACATTGGCTGCAGTGAAGGAGAGCCTGCAGGTTTTGGTAGTGGGCCGTGTCGGTGGCACTGTATTGTCCTCAAAGCGAGCAAAGAAGTTGTTTAGTTTGTCTGGGAGCAAGACATCGTGGTCCGCGACGGGGCTGCTTTTCTTTTTGTAGTCCATGATTGATTGTAGACCCTGCCACATACCTGTGAATTGTTAGGCGTCGTTAAGTGGAAAACATATTGGATCCTCCCTTGTTGCCAGGCGTCGTGAAGTGAATAGTGGAAAACATATTGGATCCTCCCTTGTTGCCAGGCGTCGTGAGGGGAAAACATATTGGATCCTCCCTTGTTGCCAGGCGTCGTGAAGTGGAAAACATATTGGATCCTCCCTTGTTGCCAGGCGTCGTGAAGTGGGAAACATATTGGATCCTCCCTTGTTGCCAGGCCTCGTGAGGTGGGAAACATATTGGATTCTCCCTTGTTGCCAGGCGTCGTGAAGTGGGAAACATATTGGATCCCCCTTCTTGATAGGCGTCGTGAAGTGGAAAACATATTGGATCCTCCCTTGTTGCCAGGCGTCGTGAAGTGAATAGTGGAAAACATATTGGATCCCCCCTTGTTGCCAGGCGTCGTTAAGTGGAAAACATATTGGATCCTCCCTTGTTGCCAGGCGTCGTGAGGGGAAAACATATTGGATCCTCCCTTGTTGCCAGGCGTCGTGAGGGGAAAACATATTGGATCCTCCCTTGTTGCCAGGCGTCGTGAGGGGAAAACATATTGGATCCTCCCTTGTTGCCAGGCGTCGTGAAGTGGGAAACATATTGGATCCTCCCTTGTTGCCAGGCGTCGTAAAGTGGGAAACATATTGGATCCTCCCTTGTTGCCAGGCGTCGTGAAGTGGGAAACATATTGGATCCTTAGGAGACACCTATGACCACAATATGTTGCTAGTCGTAGAATGTTATATAAATGACATATAATTTATTCCATTGGGTTTACTCAATCTATTTCCTCACCCCACACATACAATTTAAAACTGAGTTCAGCTACACAACTATATCAATACATCTGATGAAAGATTGTGCTTTAGAAACACGGCAGTGATTCACATTTCTTTTGAATATAGTTTTCTAAAAGGCAAGGTTTTCAACGTTTTATTTATTTGTAATCATGGTGGAAAGCAGAGTATTACAGAAGACATCACACGGTTCAGTCAGAGGACCGTTGCTCTCTGAGTGCCTTGTTAAATGAAAAAAATGACATTCTTTTAAGAGCAAAAGAGAAAAATGTTGTTTTTTATACTGCTAAATTGGCGGGGTTTGTGGAGTCTCAGACTACCTGGGGTGTATGTGCTGAGTGAACTCAATGGGAGACAGCACTCTTTAACGTCAGACCGTTCAGTTTCACCTTGAAAAACTGCTTTTGTGGCCATTTCTTTACATTTCTTTATTTAAAAATATTTTCTTGTTGGTTATCACTTTGATAGTATAAGACATTCCAATGGAATACTGAATGTAATTGGTCTCAA
>NW_027038956.1:0-15805 GCF_034236695.1 Oncorhynchus nerka
CAGTAGTAGTAGCATGCAGTAGTAACAGTACATAGTAGTAGTGGTAGTATGCAGTAGTAACAGTACATAGTAGTAGTAATAGCATGCAGTAGTAACAGTACGCATAGTAGTAGTGGTATGCAGTAGTAACAGTACATAGTAGTAGTGATACATTAGTAATAGTGTGCGGTAGTAACAGTACTGTAGTAGTGGTAGTGTTAATAAGTAGGCACCGGTATAGTAGTAGTGGTAGTATGCAGTAGTAGTGTGCAGTAACAGTCATAGTAGTAGTGATATGCAGTAGTAATAGTGTGCAGTAGTAGTGGTAGTATGCAGTAGTAATAGTGTGCAGTAGTAACAGTGTGGTATTAGTATGCAGTAATAGTGTGCAGTAGTAACAGTACATAGTGTGTGGTAGTATGCAGTAGTAATAGTACGTAGTAGTGGTGTGTCTACAGTAGTAGTAGCATGCAGTAACTGTACATAGTAGTAGTGGTAGTATGCAGTAGTAATAGTGTGCAGTAGTAGTGGTAGTATGCAGTAGTAATAGTGTGCAGTAGTAACGGTACATAGTAGTAGTGGTAGTATGCAGTAGTAGTGTGCAGTAGTAACGAGGTATGCAAATCAGGGAGCCAAATCAAGCGGCTCTTTCTGATTACGTTTCAGATCGATGTTCACCAAAAATAGCTTTTTTTTTTTTTTAAAAATAGCCGTATATTGAGACGTCCATCACTTAATTATCATGATCTAGAAATGAAAATGACAGTTGAATTAAGCATAGCATAGAAGGTCGAAGAGAAGGTGATGCTACTCCAAGAGGAGTTATTTTTAACAGTCTAGCTCTGAGAATGCTATTGACCAACTGTAACAAGACTGAGTTGAACACCCGCTGCGTCAGTGGCATTTGCTAATCCAGAATGTCATTTAGTTCTTCTCATCTTTCGATTATCGTTAAAAATGAAGCGAGGCCTGAGAGGTTCTCGAAGTTTCATCCAATTACCCGCTCCAAAGCTTCATGTTTTCATCTCTATTAAAGAGAATTTTTAGAAGTGCCTACGATGCAATTTCAAACCTCTTTGACTAAAACATTGTGAGTGGATAATTTCAGAGTTAATCTGTGAAATATTGAGTAGATAGATTCAAAATGCAGTGTGTGTGTGTGTGTGTGTGTGTGTGTGTGTGTGTGTGTGTGTGTGTGTGTGTGTGTGTGTGTGGGTGTGTGTGCGAGTGCGAATGCATGTGTGTGTGTGTGTGTGTGTGTGTGTGTGTGTGTGTGTGTGGGTGTGTGTGCGAGTGCGAATGCATGTGTGTGTTTTGTTTGTTTGTGTGTGTGTGTGTGCGAGTGCAAATACATGTGTGTGTGTGTGTGTGTGTGTGTGTGTGTGTGTGGGTGTGTGTGTGTGTGTGTGTGTGTGTGTGCGAGTGCGAATGCATGTGTGTGTTTTGTTTGTTTGTGTGTGTGTGTGTGCGAGTGCAAATGCATGTGTGTGTGTGTGTGTGCGTGCGAGTGCAAATGCATATGTGTGTGTGTGTGTGTGTGTGCGAGTGCGAATGCATGTGTGTGTGTGTGTGTGTATGTGTGTGTGTGTGTGTGTGTTTTTGTGTGTGTGTGTGTGTGTGTGTGCGAGTGTGAATGCATGTGTGTGTTTTGTTTGTGTGTGTGTGTGTGTGTGTGTGTGTGTGTGTGTGTGCACACCAGTAGGTAGGTTCTATGTAAACAACAAATATTGTTGATTGACAGTCTTTTTGTTGAATTTGATCCGGCCTTCAGTTGTTGTCCTATATGTATACTCAAGACGTACATACAAGCTCACCATTGACTCACAAATCACACACTCCTTTCTCAGTCAGCTCACGTACCTCACTGGGACTCAAAGAAACTGCCTCCATCGTTGACTAGCTGTTGAATGCTGCTTTATGTACTCAGAGCACAGTGAATGTCAGGGCATGCGTTAGAAAGATAAAGAGGATGTCGTCGCATGATGGAGCCCAGGTTGTCTCCACGTGAAAAGATTGAATACTTTTAAAATAAAGAGAGTTTGAAGTGTCTCTGAATGTCCTTCTTTGCCTCGTTTCCCCCTATCCTCCTTACCCACACACACACTACCGTTCAGTTGGGGTAACTTAGAAATGTCCTTGTTTTTGAAAGAAAAGCATGTTTTTGTCCATTAAATAACATCAAATTGTTCGAAATACAGTGAACATTGTTAATCTTATGTAAGTGGCTGTAGCTGGAAATGGCAGATTTTTAATGAAATATCTGCATAGGTGTACAGAGGCCCATTATCAGCAACCTTCACTCCTGTGTTCCAATGGCACGTTGTGTTAGCTAATCCAAGTTTATCATTTTAAAAGGTTAATTGATCATTAGAAAGCCCTTTGCCGGTATGTTAGCACACAGCTGAAAACTGTTGTGCTAATTAAAGATGCAATAAAACTGGCCTTTAGATAGCATCAGCATTTGTAGGTTGATTACAGGCTTAAAATGGCCAGAAACAAAGCACTTTCTTCTCATACTCGTCAGTCTATTCTTGTTCACCTGAAATGAAGAAGGGCTATTCACGAGAAATCAAGAAACTAGAATCTCTATATTCCCTTCACAAGAACAGCACAAACTGGCTCTAACCAGAATAGAAGAGGAGTGGGAGACGGTGCACAACTGAGCAAGAGGACAAGTACATTAGAGTGTCTAGTTTGAGAAACAGACGCCTCACAGGTCCTCAACTGGCAGCTTCATTAAATAGTACCCGCAAAACACCAGTCTCAACTTCGGGGCGGCAGGTAGTCAGGATTGTTAGAGCGTTGGACTAGTAACTGAAAGGTTGCAAGATCGAATCTGAACGGCATGAAAAAATATGTTTTCTAGGCCATCATTGAAAATAAGAATTTGTCCTTAACTAACTTGCCAAGTTACATAAAAATGGAAAATGCAGTGAAGGATGATCTGGGATGCCTTCTAGGCAGAGTTGCAAAGTACCTCAGACTGGCCAATAACAAGAAAAAGATTAAGATGGGCAAAGAACACAGACACTGGACAGAACTCTGCCTAGAGAGCCAGCATGATTTGCTAACACAACATGCCATTGGAACACAGGAGTGATGGCTGCTGATAATGGGCCTTGGTATACCTGTGTAGATATTCTCAAAACATCTGCCTTTTCCAGCTACAATAGTCACGTACAACATTAATTAACAATGTCTACACTCTATTTCTGATCAATTTGATGTTAATTTAATGGACAAAAAATTTGATTTTCTTTCAAAAACAAGGACATTTCTAAGTGACCCCAAACTTTTGAACGGTAGTGTACATACACACACACACACACACACACACACACACACACTATACTCTCGCCATATGTACCTGGTAATGCCTTCCAGAAGATAGCAATGTTAGGGCAAAGGGCTACATCAATGTGCCAATTTGCCATCGTGGGTGAAGTCACATGGACAATTAAAACAGCACTGCCCCAGGCACTTTCATTTGTAACTGCTAACACTTTCCAGTCGAGGAGTTGTTAATAACCTTTCTAGTTGAAAATATATTATAATAAAACACTTTTGATACCGATCGGGTTCACCAGGTAGTGTTCAACAGATAAAAAATCAGTTCCACTGGGGAGATAAAGGGCTAAATTGCTCTTTTTAATTCATTAAAGACACATGGACCATCCATATAGACTAGGCTCGGCATTGCAGGACTTAACAGCAGTGGAGGAAGGTCGAAGGGGGCGTTCTTCGGCTGTTATACAAGCCAGCCAACTGACCCACAATCCTCTCGGTGTGGAACTAATCAGCTTCCAGAGCCTGAGGTCTACTTAATTGTGGCTGGCGCTTCTCATCAAATATGGATAGGAGGCCTCGAAATGTCTTCATTACTGATGAGACGGCTCACTTGTACGCCTATCTGGGTTGTCTGGGTCTTTTGGTGAAAAGAAGGAGGAAAGCTGCCTGGGATCCTTCACTTCTTCTTCTGCTCTTCTTCTAATCCCTCACTCCATCGATGTCATCAGAGTGGGCGCTGACAGAAATCAATGGAATGATGTCTTTAATCGCTGTGAATCTTTGCTCCTCCTCTCTCTCTCTCTCTCTCTCTCTCTCTCTCTCTCTCTCTCGCTCTCTCTCTCTCCAGTCGCCTCCAGGATATCTAACTCTGTTGTTGTCTACAGCTTTGTTGTCTAGTCAGCTTCAGTGAATCTGGAGAATGTTTGAAGTTCCCATGTGGCAACCGACGCTTCTGGGGCCTCGTTTCTCAGAGTGTTAAAAGCATTAATTAACATCTTACGGTGTATCTTTAGTAGCTGTTTCCTGGAGCATTTGTTAGTAACTTGACTCTTTAAAAAACCTTTGCACATCTATGAGTGATGCAGACTACTCGTAGAGCAGCCAAAGTGCATTTATTTGCCCTTCCACAGTCACGGGTTACTAGGAGTGGTGGTAGGAGTCAGACGCAGAGAGCAGAGGGGTTACTAGGAGTGGTGGGTAGGAGTGAGACGCAGAGAGCAGAGGGTTACTAGGAGTGGTGGGTAGGAGTCAGACGCAGAGAGCAGAGGGTTACCAGGAGTGGTGGGTAGGAGTCAGACGCAGAAAGCAGAGGGGTTACTAGGAGTGGTGGGTAGGAGTCAGACGCAGAGAGCAGAGGGGTTACTAGGAGTGGTGGGTAGGAGTGAGACGCAGAGAGCAGAGGGGTTACTAGGAGTGGTGGGTAGGAGTGAGACGCAGAGAGCAGAGGGGTTGTCTTACCCTTATATGAACTTATCCATTCCCTACGTGATCATTCTGAAGAAGGCCGTTGAAGAGCGAAATGTCAATCTTTTAAACATGTCTAATAAACAATGTGAATTTGTAATGTCTGTTCAGTAAACTAATTCACACCCTATATTGAGAAACTTGATTTTTAGATACTTAAAAAAAAAAAAAAATTTATACATGTGAAATATTTCAAATTGGTCTTTTAAAATATTTATTTCAAAAGAAACACTGAACTTCTGTCACGTTCTGATCTTAGTTATTTATTTTGTTATGTCTTTGTTTTAGAATGGTCAGGGGCTGAGTTGGGTGGGTAGTCTATGTTCGTTTTTCTATGTTGTGGTTTTGTGTTTGGCCTGGTATGGTTCTCAATCAGAGGCAGGTGTCGTTAGTTGTCTCTGATTGAGAATCATACTTAGGTGGCCTTTTCCCACCTGTGTGGTGTGGGTGATTGTTTTCTGCTATGTGTATGTCACCTTACAGAACTGGTTCGTTTCGTTCTCCTTTGTTATTTTGTTTAGTGTTCTCTGTTTAATAAATATAGTGATGAACATTTACCACGCTGCGCTTTGGTCCTCACCTCATTCCAACGACGAGCGTTACAACATCTAATGTTCAAATCACAGTGGAAAAGCAGGTGAGCTGGTTCGACTCTTCTTGAACACAACAAGTTTCCATTCCCCCTGTCACAAGAGGGATGCATAGCTGATTTAATCTAGTATTTACCAGTTGGATGGCCGTTCAAGTGGATTAAAAACTGCTTAGTACCCCTATCTCAGGCACTAGATTAAAATAAAAACTGCTTAGTGCCCTATCTCAGGCACTAGATTAAAATAAAAACTGCTTAGTGCCCTTATCTCAGGCACTGGATTAAAATAAAAACTGCTTAGTGCCCTTATCTCAGGCACTAGATTAAAATAAAAACTGCTTAGTGCCCTTATCTCAGGCACTAGATTAAAATAAAAACTGCTTAGTGCCCTTATCTCAGGCACTAGATTAAAATAAAAACTGCTTAGTGCCCTTATCTCAGGCACTAGATTAAAATAAAAACTGCTTAGTGCCCTTATCTCAGGCACTGGATTAAAATAAAAACTGCTTAGTGCCCTTATCTCAGGCACTAGATTAAAATAAAAACTGCTTAGTGCCCTTATCTCAGGCACTAGATTAAAATAAAAACTGCTTAGTGCCCTTATCTCAGGCACTGGATTAAAAATAAAAACTGTAGTGCCCTTATCTCAGGCACTGGATTAAAATAAAAACTGCTTAGTGCCCTTATCTCAGGCACTGGATTAAAATAAAAACTGCTTAGTGCCCTTATCTCAGGCACTAGATTAAAATAAAAACTGCTTAGTGCCCTTATCTCAGGCACTAGATTAATTTTGATGATTTAATTCAGCTGAAGAGAGGCACTTACTATAGTCATGTTTTTAACCTCAAGAGAAGATGGGGAAAGCATGTTTTTAATGAACTTCAACATGTGTTCTTTATGACAGAAAGTTCAAATGTTTTATCAAAAAAAAAAAAAAAATTCTGCACCATCACAATGGAAATAATACGTTTTGACTCGGTGGCCCAAAAACATGATCTCCATTGATCAATACGTAAAGAGAAATTGAAGAAGCCAATTGAGGAACTGCTTCGGGAGGCAGGGTAGCCTAGTGGTTAGAACGTTGGACTAGTAACCGAAAGTTTGCAAGTTCGAATCCCCGAGCTGACAAGGTACAAATCTGTCGTTCTGCCCCTGAACAGGCAGTTAACCCACTGTTCCTAGGCCGTCATTGAAAATAAGAATGTGTTCTTAACTGACTTGCCTAGTTAAATAAAGGTAAAATACATTTTAAAAAACCTGTAGACCAGATACCATAGCCATGCTTTACTGGATCATTGTCAGGCATTACGTGCAGTTTAGCAGAGATGCAGATGTTCCTATGTGTCATTTAAATACATTTCTCATGAAGTTAAACATATTGTTTGTGCCCATTTTTTTTTTTTACTACAGAAAAACAATCCTCCTGCTGAACCATCTTGACTTTCACCCACAGAGGATAAGGGCCACTCAGGTTAATGCGTATCCCGGCCATACCAACCTCAGGCAGGTGGGGCCTTCTAATCAGGGACCTCCGACCTCCAAGATCTCAATTGGTGTTGGTGGTCAGGGCTGGGAATTTAGTGGTATTTCCCTGCTACCCCTTGCTAAAAATCTGTCTAATTCTTCATTCCTGTTGCTCAAAACACTCTCACACAACTTTAACTCACAGTCACGCAAGCATGCATCCAGGCACAAACAGAGATGGACAGAAACACACACACAGAACAGGTGTAATGCCCTCGCCATAGCCCAGAGAAGAGCATCTTCTCTAGTCGAACCTCAGAGATGTAAGTAAATGATTACAACTAGTCTCGTTACTGTAATTTTCCGAGTAGTTTTCGAGTACATTGCCTTGCGAAAGTATACAGTTTTATATCTTTATGTTTGAAGCCTGAAATGTGGCAAAAGGTCGCAAAGTTCAAGGGGGCCGAATACTTTCGCAAGGCACTGTATATTTCAAAGTCAATAATTGTACTTATACTTGAATAAAATGTCATTAAAGTAACAGTACTTCTAATTGAGTAGGATATTTCAGTTCCATGTCTACCATTGGTCAAAATCAAAACAAATTATTATTGGTCACATACACATATTTAGCAGATGTTATTGCATGTGTAGCGAAATGCTTGTGTTTCTAGCACCAACAGTGCAGTAGTATCTAACTAAATGCTTGTGTTCCTAGCACCAACAGTGCAGTAGTATCTAACTAAATGCTTGTGTTCCTAGCACCAACAGTGCAGTAGTATCTAACTAAATGCTTGTGTTCCTAGCACCAACAGTGCAGTAATATCTAACTAAATGCTTGTGTTCCTAGCTCCAACAGTGTAGTAGTATCTAACTAAATGCTTGTGTTCCTCGCTCCAACAGTGTAGTAGTATCTAACTAAATGCTTGTGTTCCTAGCACCAACAGTGCAGTAGTATCTAACTAAATGCTTGTGTTTCTAGCTCCAACAGAGCAGTGGTATCTAACTAAATGCTTGTGTTCCTAGCTCCAACAGTGCAGTGGTATCTAACTAAATGCTTGTGTTTCTAGCTCCAACAGTGTAGTAATATCTAACTAAATGCTTGTGTTTCTAGCTCCAACAGTGTAGTAGTATCTAACTAAATGCTTGTGTTCCTAGCTCCAACAGTGCAGTAGTATCTAACTAAATGCTTGTGTTCCTAGCTCCAACAGTGTAGTAGTATCTAACTAAATGCTTGTGTTTCTAGCTCCAACAGAGCAGTGGTATCTAACTAAATGCTTGTGTTCCTAGCTCCAACAGTGCAGTAATATCTAACTAAATGCTTGTGTTTCTAGCTCCAACAGAGCAGTGGTATCTAACTAAATGCTTGTGTTTCTAGCTCCAACAGTGTAGTAATATCTAACTAAATGCTTGTGTTTCTAGCTCCAACAGTGTAGTAGTATCTAACTAAATGCTTGTGTTCCTAGCTCCAACAGTGTAGTAGTATCTAACTAAATGCTTGTGTTCCTAGCTCCAACAGTGCAGTAGTATCTAACTAAATGCTTGTGTTCCTAGCTCCAACAGTGTAGTAGTATCTAACTAAATGCTTGTGTTTCTAGCTCCAACAGAGCAGTGGTATCTAACTAAATGCTTGTGTTCCTAGCTCCAACAGTGTAGTAATATCTAACTAAATGCTTGTGTTTCTAGCTCCAACAGTGCAGTAGTATCTAACTAAATGCTTGTGTTCCTAGCTCCAACAGTGTAGTAGTATCTAACTAAATGCTTGTGTTCCTAGCTCCAACAGTGCAGTAGTATCTAACTAAATGCTTGTGTTCCTAGCTCCAACAGTGCAGTAATATCTAACTAAATGTTTGTGTTCCTAGCTCCAACAGAGCAGTGGTATCTAACTAAATGCTTGTGTTCCTAGCTCCAACAGAGCAGTGGTATCTAACTAAATGCTTGTGTTTCTAGCTCCAACAGTGTAGTAGTATCTAACTAAATGCTTGTGTTCCTAGCTCCAACAGTGCAGTAATATCTAACTAAATGCTTGTGTTCCTAGCTCCAACAGTGTAGTAGTATCTAACTAAATGCTTGTGTTTCTAGCTCCAACAGTGTAGTAGTATCTAACTAAATGCTTGTGTTCCTAGCTCCAACAGTGCAGTAATATCTATCTAAATGCTTGTGTTCCTAGCTCCAACAGGGCAGTAATATCTAACTAAATGCTTGTGTTTCTAGCTCCAACAGTGTAGTAGTATCTAACTAAATGCTTGTGTTCCTAGCTCCAACAGTACAGTAATATCTAACAATTCACAACAAAACACGCAATCTAAAAGTAAAATAATGGTTTTAAGAAATATATAAATATTAGGATGAGCAATGTCGGAGTGGCATTGACTAAAATACAGTATAATAGAATACAGTGAAGGGAGGGAGGGAGGGAGTGAGTGAGGGATGGAGGGATTGAGTGAATGAGTGATGGAGTGAGTGAATGAGGGAGTGAGTGAGTGAGGGATGGAGGGATGGAGTGAGTGAGTGAGTGAGTGTGTGAGGGATGGAGGGAGGGAGTGTGTGAGTGTGTGAGTGAGTGAGTGAGTGAGTGTGTGAGGGAGCGAGGGAGGGAGGGAGGGAGTGAGTGAGGGATGGAGGGATTGAGTGAATGAGTGATGGAGTGAGTGAATGAGGGAGTGAGTGAGTGAGGGATGGAGGGATGGAGTGAGTGAGTGAGTGATGAGTGTGTGAGGGATGGAGAGAGTGTGTGGTGAGTGAGTGAGTGAGTGTGAGGAAGCGAGGGAGGGAGTGAGTGAATGAGCGAGGGAGCGAGGGAATGAGGGATGGAGGGATGGAGTGAGGGAGGGAGGGAGGGAGGGAGGGAGGGAGGGAGGGAGTCTGGCAACTATTGTTTATGGGCCTTATTTTTTTATTCGTTTTTTATTTATCATTACATTTGAATTGCTTTGAATTTTTAAAAAAAATCTAAAATGTTAAAAACACATTTTTTAACACACTGTAAAAAAGGTCATTTCATTTTACAGTAAGAACTGGCAGTTAGTTACCTGCAAAATATTTTAAACAATGTTATATTATGTTACTGCAAATTCCAAAGAAACTTTAAAGTAAAATGTCATTAAAGAAATTGTACTTTAAATATTTCTGTACTAATTCCACCTCATGCCAAACAGTGTTCAGCGGGTAAACTTCCAGAGTAATCCCAGTGTGTTGTAGTCAGCTTGGCCAGGGTTTATTTGCTAACAGTTGACATTCTCATGGATTATCTTCAGATGTTTGGATTATGTTCAGATGTTTGGATTATCTTCAAATGTTTGGATTATGTTTGGATTATGTTTGGATTATGTTCGGATGTTCGGATTATGTTCAGTTGTTTGGATTATCTTCAGATGTTTGGATTATCTTCAGATGTTTGGATTATGTTCAGATGTTTGGATTATCTTCAGATGTTCGGATTATGTTCAGTTGTTTGGATTATCTTCAGATGTTTGGATTATCTTCAGATGTTTGGATTATCTTCAGATGTTTGGATTATCTTCAGATGTTTGGATTATCTTCAGATGTTTGGATTATCTTCAGATGTTTGTATTATGTTTGGATTATCTTCAGATGTTTGTATTATGTTTGGATTATCTTCAGATGTTTGTATTATGTTTGGATTATCTTCAGATGTTTGTATTATGTTTGGATTATCTTCAGATGTTTGGATTATGTTTGGATTATCTTCGGATGTTTGGATTATGTTCAGTTGTTTGGATTATCTTCAGATGTTTGGATTATCTTCAGATGTTTGGATTATCTTCAGATGTTTGTTTTTGTCCTGGAGAGGTCGAATATCAGTGAGCCATTTCACTTGGAAATTGTGACCAATTAACAATGATGACACATTTATTAACATGATGTTATGGCTTCTAAACATCTTCTACTCCCAAGACATAAAACTCCTGAAAATCTAATCAATGGCTACCCAGATTATTTGTATAGCCCCCTCCCCCCTTTACACCGCTGCTACTCTCTGTTGTTATCATCTATGCATAGTCACTTTAATTACTCTACCTACCTGTACAAGGGCTATGTGGAGCTGCTACCCAGGGACCTGCACATGGGCTATGTGGATCTGAGGAGACAGCTAATGTTGGACAACTTGACTTTGATCACAAGAGTCTTCTATTGCTGTGGATAAATGTACCAGGGGCTTGGCATGGCTCGACAGGCAGGAGGCGCTCTGGTCACTCCCAAGTCCCAGGATTGGAATGAGTCGGAATCAAAAGGCCAAATCAAAGGTAGACTCATCGTATTCCCATCGTGCCCCATCGTGCAATCCGCTAATTACCCGTCTGTAACTCAATTTATGGGAGTGATTAATGCGGTCGCAGAGCAATGTGGAAGGATTCAATTAGAACATGCAACCACAATCCGCCCATTCACCTTGTCCGCCTGCCATATCAGAAACTAAGAAATTAACCAGAGCTACACACTAGTGCACGTATTTTCCATATTGCCGTGCCACTTCACGGTGACTGTGAACATTAGTCAAGTGTGATCAAACACACATCCTTCAGTGGGGTGAGTACTGTACTATAAACATCACCATACTGAACCACTGGCCCCCAAGCCCCACATTCCATTGGAATGAATTGGAAAATTGCCTTGGCAAGAAACTGGGGAGTCTGGTGCTTTCATACAATCCTACAAGAGGTTTTGTATTTAACAAATATAGGATAAAACTGTTTTTTTTTAAACAATTGGCTAAATCTCTGTCTGGTCTCCTCACAATATCTACACTTTGTATCAAACAAAGTGACATTTGAGAAAGAGCAGATATTGAAAAAAGAAGCACAGAAATGTGGTGAGAAGTAACGGGAGTCAGGAGGAAAAGACAGGAGAGGAGAGGAGAAAGGAGAAAGAGAGGAGAGGAGAAAGAGAGGAGAGGAGAAAGAGAGGAGAGGAGAGGAGAAAGAGAGGAGAGGGGAAAGAGAGGAGAGGAGAAAGAGAGGAGAGGAGAAAGAGAGGAGAGGAGAGGAGAAAGAGAGGAGAGGAGAAGAGAGGAGAAGGGAAAGAGAGGAGAGGAGAAGGGAAAGAGAGGAGAGGAGAAGGGAAAGAGAGGAGAGGAGAAGGGAAAGAGAGGAGAGGAGAAGAGGAGAGGAGAGGAGAAAGAGGAGGGAGAGAGGAGAAGAGAGGAGAGGAGAAGAGAGAGGAGGGAGAAGGGAAAGAGAGGAGGGAGAAGGGAAGAGGGAGAGGAGAAGGGAAAGAGAGGAGGGAGAGGAGAGGAGAAAGAGAGGAGAGAGGGAGAAGAGAGGAGAAAGAGAGGAGAGGGGAGGGGAGAAAAAGGGAGAGGAGAGGAAGGAGAAAAAGAGGAGAGGAGAAAGGTAGGAGAGGAGAGGAGAGGAGAAAAAGAGGAGAGGAGGAGAGGAGAGGAGAAAAAGGGAGAGGAGAGGAGGAGAAGAGGAGAGGAGAGGAGAGGGAAAGGAGAGAGAAGAGCGGAGAGGAGAAAGAGAGGAGAGGAGAAAGAGAGGAGAGGAGAGGAGAAAGAGAGAGGAGAGGAGAAGGAGGGTATGAGATGCGATGAGAGGAGAAAGAGAGAGGAGAGGAGAAGGAGGAGGAGAGGGAGGAGAAAGACAGGAGAGGAGAGGGAGAAGAGGGAGGAGAGGAGAAAGGAAAGAGAGGAGAGAGGAGAGGAGAAAAAGAGGGAGAGGAGGGAGAAAGAGGGAGAAAGAGAGGAGAGGAGAGAGAGAGGAGAAAGAGAGGAGAGGAGAGAGAGAGGAGAGGAGAGGAGATGAGATGAGATGAGAGGAGAAAGAGAGGAGAGGAGAAAGGATAGGAGAGGTGAGGAGAGGAGAAATAGGAGAGGGAGGAGAAGGGAAAGAGAGGAGAGGAGAGAGAGGAGGAGAGAGAGAGGAGAAGGAGAGGGAGAGGAGAAAGAGAGAGGAGAAAGAGAGGAGGGGAGAAGGAGAAGGAAAGGGAGAGGGAGAGGAGGGGAAAGAGAGGAGAGGAGAAGGGAAGAGAGGGAGAGGGAGAGGAGAGGAGAAAGGAGAGGAGAAGAGAGGAAAGAGAGGAGAGGGGAGGGAGAGAAAAGAGGAGAGGAGAGGAGAGGGAGAAGAAAGAGGAGAGGAGAAAGGTAGGAGAGGAGAGGAGAGGAGAAAAAGAGGAGAGGAGGAGAGGAGAGGAGAAGAGAAAGAGAGGAGAGGAGAGGAGAGGAAAGGAGAAAGAGCGGAGAGGAGAAAGAGAGGAGAGGAGAAAGAGAGGAGAGGAGAGGAGAAAGAGAGGAGAGGAGAAGGAGAGGTATGAGATGCGATGAGAGGAGAAAGAGAGGAGAGGAGAAAGGAGAGGAGAGGAGAGGAGAAAGACAGGAGAGGAGAGGAGAAAAGAGGGAGGAGAGGAGAAAGGAAAGAGAGGAGAGGAGAGGAGAAAAAGAGGAGAGGAGAGGAGAAAAAGAGGAGAGGAGAGGAGAAAGAGAGGAGAAAGAGAGGAGAGGAGAGAGAGAGGAGAAAGAGAGGAGAGGAGAGAGAGAGGAGAGGAGAGGAGATGAGATGAGATGAGATGAGAGGAGAAAGAGAGGAGAGGAGAAATAGGAGAGGAGAGGAGAAGGGAAAGAGAGGAGAGGAGAGGAGAGGAGAGAGAGAGGAGAAAGAGAGGAGAGGAGAAAGAGAGGAGAAAGAGAGGAGAGGAGAAGGAGAGGAGATGAGATGAGATGAGAGGAGAAAGAGAGGAGAGGAGAAAGGAGAGGAGAAAGAGAGGAGAGGAGAAATAGGAGAGGAGAGGAGAAGGGAAAGAGAGGAGAGGAGAGGAGAGGAGAAAAAGAGGAGAGGAGAGGAGAAAGAGAGGAGAGGAGAAAGAGAGGAGAGGAGAAAGAGAGGAGAAAGAGAGGAGAGGAGAGGAGAAGGAGAGGAGAGGAGAGGAGAGGAGATGAGATGAGATGAGATGAGAGGAGAAAGAGAGGAGAGGAGAAAGAGAGGAGAGGATAAAGAGAGGAGAGGAGAAGAGAAAGAGAGGAGAGGAGAGGAGAAAGAGGAGAGGAGAATGGAAAGAGGAGAGGAGAGGAGAAAGAGAGGAGAGGAGAGGAGAGAGGAGAGGAGAGGAGAGGAGAGGAGAAAGAGAGGAGAGGAGAGGAGAGGAGAAAGAGATGAGAGGAGAAGAGAGGAGAGGAGAGGAGAGGAGAGGAGAGGAGAGGAGAAAGAGGAGAGGAGAGGAGAGGAGAAAGAGAGGAGAGGAGGGGAGAGGAGAGGAGAAAAAGAGGAGAGGAGAAAGAGAGGAGAGGAGAGGAGAGGAGAGGAGAGGAGAGGAGAGGAGAGGAGAAAGAGAGGAGAGGAGAGGAGAGGAGAGGAGAGGGACAAGGAGAAGGAGAAGGAGAAGAGAGGACTAAGGAGGGTATCCTCACTGATTTCTTCTCTCAGGAAATCAACTGACTACTTTTTATGTCGGCAGATATAAGATGAATAATGTTTACAGCATACCAAAGCCTCTATTCTATCCACATTCCAAAAAATCTTCAACAAATGTCCCCAGTTTGGTTTACAGTTCATGTGTGCTTTGGAAGGTCACTGGTGGGATGAGCTCAGTGGTACTACTGTGACGCATCACATTTTCCAACTAAATTCCTTGTCATTGTCTGTGAAACACAGTATATTCCAGAACCTTTAAATCCTCCCTGTCAACTCTTCTGTTCTGTTCTCCAGCTGAGGTCATCGACCAGCCGTTATGAGAAGAAGAGAAAAGCCCTTCAAACATCAACACTGTCGTGTCGTGTCGTGTCGTGTCGTGTCGTGTCGTGTCGTGTCTGTCTGTCTGTCTGTCTGTCTGTCTGTCTGTCTGTCTGTCTGTCTGTCTGTCTGTCTGTCTGTCTGTCTGTCTGTCTGTCTGTCTGTCTGTCTGTCTGTCTGTCTGTCTGTCTGTCTGTCTGTCTGTCTGTCTGTCTGTCTGTCTGTCTGTCTGTCTGTCTGTCTGTCTGTCTGTCTGTCTGTCTGTTCTGTCTGTCTGTCTGTCTGTCTGTCTGTCTGTCTGTCTGTCTGTCTGTCTGCTCTGTCTGTCTGTCTGTCTCGTCTGTCTGTCTGTCTGTCTGTCTGTCTGTCTCGTCTGTCTGTCTGTCTGTCTGTCTGTTCTGTCTGTCTGTCTGTCTGTCTCGTCTGTCTGTCCGTCTCGTCTGTCTGTCTGTCTGTCTGTCTGTCTGTCTGTCTGTCTGTCTGTCTGTCTGTCTGTCTGTCTCGTTCTGTCTGTCTGTCTGTCTGTCTGTCTGTCTTCGTCTGTCTGTCTGTCTGTCTCGTCTGTCTGTCTGTCTGTCTGTCTGTCTGTCTGTTCGTTCGTCTGTCTCGTCTGTCTGTCTGTCTGTCTGTCTGTCTGTCTGTCTGTCTGTCTGTCTGTCTGTCTGTCTGTCTGTCTGTCTGTCTGTCTGTCTGTCTGTCTGTCTGTCTGTCTGTCTGTCTGTCTGTCTGTATGTATGTATGTATGTATGTATGTATTGTAATTGTAATTGTAATTGTAATTGTAATTGTAATTATTTTTAATAACCTGCCCAGACACTGTGGTTGAATATTAGCCGGCTGGGTAAATCCGGCACTTTTACTGAAACATTGATTAATGTGCACTGTCCTTGTAAAACTCAAACTCACTTCAGCTGAGGGCTATAACACATCAGTGCCTTAACCTGTTCTTTACACTTCAGCTGAGGGCTATAACACATCAATGCCTTAACCTGTTCTTTACACTTCAGCTGAGGGCTATAACACATCAATGCCTTAACCTGTTCTTTACACTTCAGCTGAGGGCTATAACACATCAATGCCTTAACCTGTTCTTTACACTTCAGCTGAGGGCTATAACACATCAATGCCTTAACCTGTTCTTTACACTTCAGCTGAGGGCTATAACACATCAATGCCTTAACCTGTTCTTTACACTTCAGCTGAGGGCTATAACACATCAGTGCCTTAACCTGTTCTTTACACTTCAGCTGAGGGCTATAACACATCAATGCCTTAACCTGTTCTTTACACTTCAGCTGAGGGCTATAACACATCAATGCCTTAACCTGTTCTTTAC
>NW_027038956.1:16305-42682 GCF_034236695.1 Oncorhynchus nerka
GAGTTTGAGTTTTACAAGGACAGTGCACATTAATCAAATGTTTGAGTAAAAGTGCCGGATTTACCCAGCCGGCCAATATTCAACCACAGTGTCTGGGCAGGTTATTAAAAAGAATTACAATTGCAATTACAATTACAATTACAATTACAATAACAATACAGACAGACAGACAGACAGACAGACAGACAGACAGACAGACACAGAGCCAGACAGACAGACAGACAGACAGACAGACAGACAGACACGACAGTGTTGGATGTTTGAAGAGGCTTTTTCTCTTCTTCTCATAACGGCTGGTCGATGACCTCAGCTGGAGAACAGAACAGAAGAGTTGACGAGGGAGGGATTTAAAGGTTCTGGAATATACTGTGTTTCACAGACAATGACAAGGAATTTAGTTGGAAAATGTGATGCGTCACAGTAGTACCACTGAGCTCATCCCACCAGTGACCTTCCAAAGCACACATGAACTGTAAACCAAACTGGGGACATTTGTTGAAGATTTTTTGGAATGTGGATAGAATAGAGGCTTTGGTATGCTGTAAACATTATTCATCTTATATCTGCCGACATAAAAAGTAGTCAGTTGATTTCCTGAGAGAAGAAATCAGTGAGGATACCCTCCTTAGTCCTCTCTTCTCCTTCTCCTTCTCCTTCTCCTTCTCCTTCTCCTTCTCCTTGTCCCTCTCCTCTCCTCTCCTCTCCTCTCCTCTCCTCTCATTCTCCTCTCCTCTCCTCTCCTCTCCTCTCCTCTCTTTCTCCTCTCCTCCTTTCTCTCTCTCTCCTGGGGGCTCCTCCTCTCCTCTCTTTCTCCTCTCCCTCTCCTCTCCTCTTTCTCCTCTCCTCTCTCCTCTCCCTCTCCTCTCCTCTCTTCTCCTCTCATCTCTTTCTCCTCTCCTCTCCTCTCCTCTCTTTCTCCTCTCCTCTCCTCTCCTCTCTTTCTCCTCTCCTCTCTCCTCTCCTCTCTTTCTCCTCTCCTCTCCTCTTTCCATTCTCCTCTCCTCTTTCTCCTCTCCTCTCCTCTCTTTCTCTTCTCCTCTCCTCTCTTTATCCTCTCCTCTCTTTTCTCTCTCCTCTCCTCTTCTCCTCCTCATCATCTCCTCTCATCTCCTCTCCTCTCCTTCTCCTCTCCTCTCCTCTTTCTCCTCTCTTTCTCCTCTCCTCTTTCTCCTCTCTCTCTCTCCTCTCCTCTCTTTCTCCCTCTCTCCTCTCTTTCTCCTCCTCTCTCCTCTCCTCTCTTCTCCTCTCCTCTCTTTCTCCTCTCCTCTCCTCTTTCTCCTCTCCTCTCCTCTCCTCTCTTTCCCTTCTCCTCTCTCTCTCCTATTTCTCCCTCTCCTCCTCTCTTCTCCTCTCCTTTCTCCTCTCCTCTCTTTCTCCTCTCATCTCATCTCATCTCCTCTCCCTTCTCCTCTCCTCTCTCTTCTCCTCTCTTTCTCCCCTCTCCTCTCTTTCTCCTCTCTCTCTCCTCCTCACCTCACTCCTATCCTTTCTCCTCTCCTCTCTTTCTCCTCTCATCTCATCTCACCTCTCTCCTCTCCTCTCTCTCTCCCTCTCCTCTCTTTCTCCCTCTCTCTCTCCTCTCTTTCTCCTCTCTTTCCTCCTCTCCTCTCCTCTTTTCCCTCTCCTCTCTCTTTCCTTCTCTCCTCTCCTCCCTCTCCTTCTCCTCTCCTCCCTCTCCTGTCTTTCTCCTCCTCTCCTCTCCTCTCCTCTCCTCTCCTTCTCCTCTCATCGCATCTCATACCTCTCCTTCTCCCTCTCCTCTCTTTCTCCTCTCCTCTCCTCTCTTTCTCCTCTCCTCTCTTTCTCCTCTCCGCTCTCTCTTTCCTCTCCTCTCCTCTCCTCTCTTTCTCCTCTCCCTCTCCTCTTTTTCTCCTCTCCTCTCCTCCTCTCCTCTTTTTCTCCTCTCCTCTCCTCTCCTATCTTTCTCCTCTCCTCTTTTTCTCCTCTCCTCTCCTCTCCTCTTTTTCTCCCCTCCCCTCTCCTCTCTTTCTCCTCTCTTCTCCTCTCCTCTCTTTCTCCTCTCCTCTCCTCTCCTCTCTTTCCCTTCTCCTCTCCTCTCTTTCCCTTCTCCTCTCCTCTCTTTCCCTTCTCCTCTCCTCTCTTCTCCTCTCCTCTCTTCTCCTCTCCTCTCTTTCTCCTCTCTTTCTCCTCTCCTCTCCTCTTTCTCCTCTCCTCTCCTCTTTCTCCTCTCCTCTCCTCCTCTCCTCTCCTCTCCTCTCTTTCTCCTCTCCTCTCTTTCCCCTCTCCTCTCTTTCCCCTCTCCTCTCTTTCCCCTCTCCTCTCCTCTCTCTCCCCTCTCCTCTCCTCTCTTTCTCCTCTCCTCTCCTCTCTTTCTCCTCTCCTCTCTTTCTCCTCTCCTCTCTTTCTCCTTTCTCCTTTCTCCTCTCCTCTTTCTCCTCTCCTCTCCTGTCTTTTCCTCCTGACTCCCGTTACTTCTCACCACATTTCTGTGCTTCTTTTTTCAATATCTGCTCTTTCTCAAATGTCACTTTGTTTGATACAAAGTGTAGATATTGTGAGGAGACCAGACAGAGATTTAGCCAATTGTTTAAAAAACAGTTTTATCCTATATTTGTTAAATACAAAACCTCTTGTAGGATTGTATGAAAGCACCAGACTCCCCAGTTTCTTGCCAAGGCAATTTTCCAATTCATTCCAATGGAATGTGGGGCTTGGGGCCAGTGGTTCAGTATGGTGATGTTTATAGTACAAAGTACTCACCCCACTGAAGGATGTGTGTTTGATCACACTTGACTAATGTTCACAGTCACCGTGAAGTGGCACGGCAATATGGAAAATACGTGCACTAGTGTGTAGCTCTGGTTAATTTCTTAGTTTCTGATATGGCAGTGCGGACAAGGTGAATGGCGGATTGTGGTTGCATGTTCTAGTTGAATCCTTCCACATTGCTCTGCGACCGCATTAATCACTCCCATAATTGAGTTACAGACGGTAGTTAGCGGTGATTGGAAGCACGATGCGGAATACGATGAGTCTACCCTTTGATTTGGCCTTTTTGGATTCCGACTCATTCCAACTTGGGACTTGGGAGTGACCAGAGCGCCTCCTGCCTGTCGAGCCATGCCAAGCCCCTGGTACATTTATCCACAGCAATAGAAGACTCTTGTGATCAAAGTCAAGTTGTCCAACATTAGCTGTCTCCTCAGATCCACATAGCCCATGTGCAGGTAGGTAGAGTAATTAAAGTGACTATGCATAGATGATAACAACAGAGAGTAGCAGCGGTGTAAAGGGGGGAGGGGGCTATACAAATAATCTGGGTAGCCATTGATTAGATTTTCAGGAGTTTTATGTCTTGGGAGTAGAAGATGTTTAGAAGCCATAACATCATGTTAATAAATGTGTCATCATTGTTAATTGGTCACAATTTCCAAGTGAAATAGCTCACTGATATTCGACCTCTCCAGGACAAAAACAAACATCTGAACATAATCCAAACATCTGAACATAATCCAAACATAATCCAAACATCTGAACATAATCCAAACATAATCCAAACATCTGAACATAATCCAAACATAATCCAAACATCTGAACATAATCCAAACATAATCCAAACATCCGAACATAATCCAAACATAATCCAAACATCTGAACATAATCCAAACATAATCCAAACATCTGAACATAATCCAAACATAATCCAAACATCTGAACATAATCCAAACATCTGAAGATAATCCAAACATCTGAACATAATCCAAACATTGAAGATAACTAAAACATCTGAACATAATCCAAACATCTGAACATAATCCAAACATCTGAACATAATCCAAACATCTGAACATAATCCAAACATCTGAACATAATCCAAACATCTGAAGATAATCCAAACATCTGAACATAATCCAAACATCTGAACATAATCCAAACATCCGAACATAATCCAAACATAATCCGAACATCCGAACATAATCCAAACATAATCCAAACATAATCCAAACATCTGAAGATAATCCGAACATCTGAAGATAATCCGAACATCTGAAGATAATCCAAACATCTGAAGATAATCCATGAGAATGTCAACTGTTAGCAAATAAACCCTGGCCAAGCTGACTACAACACACTGGGATTACTCTGGAAGTTTACCCGCTGAACACTGTTTGGCATGAGGTGGAATTAGTACAGAAATATTTAAAGTACAATTTTTTAATGACATTTTATTTAAAGTTTCTTTTGGAATTTGCAGTAACATAATATAACATTGTTTAAAAATATTTTGCAGGTAACTAACTGCCAGTTCTTACTGTAAAATGAAATGACCTTTTTACAGTGTGTTAAAAATGTATTTTTAACATTTTAGATTTTTTTTAAACATTCAAAGCAATTCAAATGTAATGATAAATAAAAAACAAATAAAAAAATAAGGCCCATAAACAATAGTTGCCAGACTCCCTCCCTCCTCCCTCCCTCCTCCCTCCCTCCCTCCCTCACTCCATCCTCCATCCCTCACTCACTCACTCCCTCGCTCATTCACTCACTCACTCCCCCTCCCTCACTCACTCACTCCCTCATTCACTCACTCCCTCACACACTCACTCACCACCACCACCCATCCTCCATCCTCACCACTCACTCCCTCATTCACTCACTCACTCACTCACTCACTCACTCACTCACTCACTCCATCCCTCCATCCCTCACTCACTCACTCCCTCATTCACTCACTCCATCACTCATTCACTCAATCCCTCCATCCCTCACTCACTCCCTCCCTCCCCTCCCTTCACTGTATTCTATTATACTGTATTTTAGTCAATGCCACTCCGACATTGCTCATCCTAATATTTATATATTTCTTAAAACCATTATTTTACTTTTAGATTGCGTGTTTTGTTGTGAATTGTTAGATATTACTGTACTGTTGGAGCTAGGAACACAAGCATTTAGTTAGATACTACTACACTGTTGGAGCTAGAAACACAAGCATTTAGTTAGATATTACTGCCCTGTTGGAGCTAGGAACACAAGCATTTAGATAGATATTGATGCACTGTTGGAGCTAGGAACACAAGCATTTAGTTAGATACTACTACACTGTTGAGCTAGAAACACAAGCATTTAGTTAGATACTACTACACTGTTGGAGCTAGGAACAAGCATTTAGTTAGATATTACTGCACTGTTGGAGCTAGGAACACAAGCATTTAGTTAGATACTACTACACTGTTGGAGCTAGAAACACAAGCATTTAGTTAGATACCACTGCTCTGTTGGAGCTAGGAACACAGCATTTAGTTAGATACTACTACACTGTTGGAGCTAGGAACACAAGCATTTAGTTAGATATTACTACAATTGGAGCTAGGAACACACACATTTAGTTAGATATTACTGCACTGTTGGAGCTTAGGAACACAAGCATTTAGTTAGATACTACTGCACTGTTGGAGCTAGGAACACAAGCATTTAGTTAGATACTACTACACTGTTGGAGCTAGGAACACAAGCATTTAGTTAGATACTACTGCACTGTTGGAGCTAGAAACACAAGCATTTAGTTAGATATTACTGTTAATTGTTGGAGCTAGAAACACAAGCATTTAGTTAGATACCACTGCTCTGTTGGAGCTAGAAACACAAGCATTTAGTTAGATATTACTGCACTGTTGGAGCTAGAACACAAGCATTTAGTTAGATACCACTGCTCTGTTGGAGCTAGAAACACAAGCATTTAGTTAGATACTACTACACTGTTGGAGCTAGGAACACAAGCATTTAGTTAAATACTACTGCACTGTTGGAGCTAGGAACACAAGCATTTAGTTAGATACTACTACACTGTTGGAGTTAGAACACAAGCATTTAGTTAGATACTACTACACTGTTGGAGCTAGAAACACAAGCATTTAGTTAGATATTACTACACTGTTGGAGCTAGAAACACAAGCATTTAGTTAGATACCACTGCACTGTTGGAGCTAGGAACACAAGCATTTAGTTAGATACCACTGCTCTGTTGGAGCTAGAAACACAAGCATTTAGTTAGATACTACTACACTGTTGGAGCGAGGAACACAAGCATTTAGTTAGATACTACTACACTGTTGGAGCTAGGAACACAAGCATTTAGTTAGATATTACTGCACTGTTGGTGCTAGGAACACAAGCATTTAGTTAGATACTACTGCACTGTTGGTGCTTGGAACACAAGCATTTAGTTAGATATTACTGCACTGTTGGTGCTAGGAACACAAGCATTTAGTTAGATACCACTGCTCTGTTGGAGCTAGAAACACAAGCATTTAGTTAGATACTACTGCACTGTTGGTGCTAGGAACACAAGCATTTAGTTAGATACTACTACACTGTTGGAGCTAGGAACACAAGCATTTAGTTAGATATTACTGCACTGTTGGTGCTAGGAACACAAGCATTTAGTTAGATACTACTGCACTGTTGGTGCTTGGAACACAAGCATTTAGTTAGATATTACTGCACTGTTGGAGCTAGGAACACAAGCATTTAGTTAGATATTACTGCACTGTTGGTGCTTGGAACACAAGCATTTAGTTAGATATTACTGCACTGTTGGTGCTAGGAACACAAGCATTTAGTTAGATACTACTGCACTGTTGGTGCTAGGAACACAAGCATTTAGTTAGATACTACTGCACTGTTGGTGCTAGAAACACAAGCATTTCGCTACACATGCAATAACATCTGCTAAATATGTGTATGTGACCAATAATAATTTGTTTTGATTTTGACCAATGGTAGACATGGAACTGAAATATCCTACTCAATTAGAAGTACTGTTACTTTAATGACATTTTATTCAAGTATAAGTACAATTATTGACTTTGAAATATACAGTGCCTTGCGAAAGTATTCGGCCCCCTTGAACTTTGCGACCTTTTGCCACATTTCAGGCTTCAAACATAAAGATATAAAACTGTATACTTTCGCAAGGCAATGTACTCGAAAACTACTCGGAAAATTACAGTAACGAGACTAGTTGTAATCATTTACTTACATCTCTGAGGTTCGACTAGAGAAGATGCTCTTCTCTGGGCTATGGCGAGGGCATTACACCTGTTCTGTGTGTGTGTTTCTGTCCATCTCTGTTTGTGCCTGGATGCATGCTTGCTTGACTGTGAGTTACAGTTGTGTGAGAGTGTTTTGAGCAACAGGAATGAAGAATTAGACAGATTTTTAGCAAGGGGTAGCAGGGAAATACCACTAAATTCCCCCAGCCCCTGACCACCAACACCAATTGAGATCTTGGAGGTCGGAGGTCCCTGGATTAGAAGGCCCCACCTGCCTGAGGTTGGTATGGCCGGGATACGCATTAACCTGAGTGGCCCTTTTACCCTGTGGGTGAAAGTCAAGATGGTTCAGCAGGGAGGATTGTTTTTCTGTAGTAAAAAAACAAAATGGCCACAAACAATATGTTTAACTTCATGAGAAATGTATTTAAATGACACATAGGAACATCTGCATCTCTGCTAAACTGCACGTAATGCCTGACAATGATCCAGTAAAGCATGGCTATGGTATCTGGTCTACAGGTTTTTTTAAATGTATTTTACCTTTATTTAACCAGGCAAGTCAGTTAAGAACACATTCTTATTTTCAATGACGGCCTAGGAACAGTGGGTTAACTGCCTGTTCAGGGGCAGAACGACAGATTTGTACCTTGTCAGCTCGGGGATTCGAACTTGCAAACTTTCGGTTACTAGTCCAACGTTCTAACCACTAGGCTACCCTGCCTCCCGAAGCAGTTCCTCAATTGGCTTCTTCAATTTCTCTTTACGTATTGATCAATGGAGATCATGTTTTTGGGCCACCGAGTCAAAACGTATTATTTCCATTGTGATGGTGCAGAAAACTTTTTTTTTTTTTTTTATAAAACATTTGAACTTTCTGTCATAAAGAACACATGTTGAAGTTCATTAAAAACATGCTTTCCCCATCTTCTCTTGAGGTTAAAAACATGACTATAGTAAGTGCCTCTCTTCAGCTGAATTAAATCATCAAAATTAATCTAGTGCCTGAGATAAGGGCACTAAGCAGTTTTTATTTTAATCTAGTGCCTGAGATAAGGGCACTAAGCAGTTTTTATTTTAATCTAGTGCCTGAGATAAGGGCACTAAGCAGTTTTTATTTGAATCTAGTGCCTGAGATAAGGGCACTAAGCAGTTTTTATTTTAATCTAGTGCCTGAGATAAGGGCACAAAGCAGTTTTTATTTTAATCTAGTGCCTGAGATAAGGGCACTAAGCAGTTTTTATTTTAATCTAGTGCCTGAGATAGGGCACTAAGCAGTTTTTATTTTAATCTAGTGCCTGAGATAAGGCACTAAGCAGTTTTTATTTTAATCTAGTGCCTGAGATAAGGGCACTAGCAGTTTTTATTTTGAATCTAGTGCCTGAGATAAGGGCACTAAGCAGTTTTTATTTTGAATCTAGTGCCTGAGATAAGGGCACTAAGCAGTTTTTATTTTAATCTAGTGCCTGAGATAAGGGCACTAAGCAGTTTTTATTTTAATCCAGTGCCTGAGATAAGGGCACACAGTTTTTATTTTAATCCAGTGCCTGAGATAAGGGCACTAAGCAGTTTTTATTTTAACTAGTGCCTGAGATAAGGGCACTAAGCAGTTTTTATTTTAATCTAGTGCCTGAGATAAGGGCACTAAGTTTTTTTTATTTTAATCTAGTGCCTGAGATAAGGGCACTAAGCAGTTTTTATTTTAATCTAGTGCCTGAGATAAGGGCACTAAGCAGTTTTTATTTGAATCTAGTGCCTGAGATAAGGGCACTAAGCAGTTTTTATTTGAATCTAGTGCCTGAGATAAGGGCACTAAGCAGTTTTTATTTTAATCTAGTGCCTGAGATAAGGGCACTAAGCAGTTTTTATTTTAATCTAGTGCCTGAGATAAGGGCACTAAGCAGTTTTTATTTTAATCTAGTGCCTGAGATAAGGGCACTAAGCAGTTTTTTTTTATTTTAATCTAGTGCCTGAGATAAGGGCACTAAGCAGTTTATTTTAATCTAGTGCCTGAGATAGCACTGGCAGCTTTTTATTTTAATCTAGTGCCTGAGATAGGGCACTAAGCAGTTTTTATTTTAATCTAGTGCCTGAGATAAGGGCACTAAGCAGTTTTTATTTTTAATCTAGTGCCTGAGATAAGGCACTAAAGCAGTTTTTATTTTAATCTAGTGCCTGAGATAGGGCACTAAGCAGTTTTTATTTTAATCTAGTGCCTGAGATAAGGGCACTAAGCAGTTTTTATTTTAATCTAGTGCCTGAGATAAGGGCACTAAGCAGTTTTTATTTGAATCTAGTGCCTGAGATAAGGGCACTAAGCAGTTTTTATTTGAATCTAGTGCCTGGAGATAAGGGCACTAAGCAGTTTTTATTTTAATCTAGTGCCTGAGATAAGGGCACTAAGCAGTTTTATTTTAATCTAGTGCCTGAGATAAGGGCACTAAGCAGTTTATTTTAATCTAGTGCCTGAGATAAGGGCACTAAGCAGTTTTTATTTTAATCTAGTGCCTGAGATAAGGGCACTAAGCAGTTTTTATTTTAATCTAGTGCCTGAGATAAGGGCACTAAGCAGTTTTTATTTTAATCTAGTGCCTGAGATAAGGCACTAAGCAGTTTTTATTTTAATCTAGTGCCTGAGATAAGGGCACTAAGCAGTTTTTATTTTAATCTAGTGCCTGAGATAAGGCACTAAGCAGTTTTTATTTTAATCTAGTGCCTGAGATAAGGGCACTAAGCAGTTTTAATTTTAATCTAGTGCCTGAGATAAGGGCACTAAGCAGTTTTTATTTTAATCTAGTGCCTGAGATAAGGGCACTAAGCAGTTTTTATTTTAATCTAGTGCCTGAGATAAGGGCACTAAGCAGTTTTTATTTTAATCTAGTGCCTGAGATAAGGGCACTAAGCAGTTTTTATTTGAATCTAGTGCCTGAGATAAGGGCACTAAGCAGTTTTTATTTGAATCTAGTGCCTGAGATAAGGGCACTAAGCAGTTTTTATTTTAATCTAGTGCCTGAGATAAGGGCACTAAGCAGTTTTTATTTTAATCTAGTGCCTGAGATAAGGGCACTAAGCAGTTTTTATTTTAATCTAGTGCCTGAGATAAGGGCACTAAGCAGTTTTTATTCCACTTGAACGGCCATCCAACTGGTAAATACTAGATTAAATCAGCTATGCATCCCTCTTGTGACAGGGGGAATGGAAACTTGTTGTGTTCAAGAAGAGTCGAACCAGCTCACCTGCTTTTCCACTGTGATTTGAACATTAGATGTTGTAACGCTCGTCGTTGGAATGAGGTGAGGACCAAAGCGCAGCGTGGTAAATGTTCATCACTATATTTATTAAACAGAGAACACTAAACAAAAGAGAACGAAACGAACCAGTTCTGTAAGGTGACAGACACATAACAGAAAACAATCACCCACACCACACAGGTGGGAAAAGGCCACCTAAGTATGATTCTCAATCAGAGACAACTAACGACACCTGCCTCTGATTGAGAACCATACCAGGCCAAACACAAAACCACAACATAGAAAAACGAACATAGACTACCCACCCAACTCAACCCCTGACCATTCTAAAACAAAGACATAACAAAATAAATAACTAAGATCAGAACGTGACAGAAGTTCAGTGTTTCTTTTGAAATAAATATTTTAAAAGACCAATTTGAAATATTTCACATGTATAAATTTTTTTTTTTTTTTAAGTATCTAAAAATCAAGTTTCTCAATATAGGGTGTGAATTAGTTTACTGAACAGACATTACAAATTCACATTGTTTATTAGACATGTTTAAAAGATTGACATTTCGCTCTTCAACGGCCTTCTTCAGAATGATCACGTAGGGAATGGATAAGTTCATATAAGGGTAAGACAATTAGAGAGAAAACGCTCTTCAGACGGTGGTCCTAATTAGAGACAGTGTGGTAAACCATACAGGTTGGTACTTGTGGGTGTGGTGTGCTGTGGTCAATGTCTCCACCTGTTTTGGTGACTCGTACGTCCAGGAAGTCTAGTCCTCCCTTGTCATGTTCCATAGCAGGAAGTCTAGTCCTCCCTTGTCATGTTCCATAGCAGGAAGTCTAGTCCTCCCTTGTCATGTTCCATAGCAGGAAGTTTAGTCCTCCCTTGTCATGTTCCATGTCGCGCCAGGTTTTATGTTGAGCATTACGATTTTTCCTGTCCGATGTTGAGTCTGAACAGCATCTGTTGTTTATGTTCTGGTTTTGCAGACGAAGGAGACATCCAGGTGACGGTCAGGACCTCTGTTCCCTCTGTTTTCACTGGTAGTTGTCATATCGATCCCGTTGTGGATTGGGAAAGCTGAGTTAATTTATGACATTACGATGATCTTACCAGATGCATTATTATTTACGAGCAAACTAAAGAGTATTTCCCAACCAAGTACATAGAAAGAAAGTGTGTTGAATTATGATAGGATTGTAAGCAAAGCAGAGCTGTTCTGGTGTCAGCATTCTTCACTCAAATCTTGATTTAACATTAGAATTATTCAACAATACTGACGGTGGATCAGGTCCTAGAGAGATATTATCACTTATAGCTGCAGATATTGAGGCTGCTTACTATGCCTTACTATCATTGGGCTCATCATTGGGCTCATCATTGGGCACATCATTGGGCTCATCATTGGGCACATCATTGGGCTCATCATTGGGCACATCATTGGGCTCATCATTGGGCACATCATTGGGCTCATCGTTGGGCTCATCGTTGGGCTCATCGTTGGGCTCATCGTTGGGCTCATCATTGGGCTCATCATTGGGCTCATCATTGGGCTCATCATTGGGCTCATCATTGGGCTCATCATTGGGCTCATCATTGGGCTCATCATTGGGCTCATCATTGGGCTCATCATTGGGCTCATCTAGTGTCTTCTGTGAATAAAGTGGTGGATGTCACGACTTCCACCGAAGGTGGCTCCTCTTCCTGTTCGGGCGGCGCTCGGCGGTCTACTAGCCACCACCGATCCCTTTTTCCTTTTCTGTTAGTTTAGTTTCATTAGTTGCACCTGTTCCTTTTGTGTTTCTTGATTTTTGGTCTATTTAAACCTGTTAGGCCCGCTTAGGTTTGTGTGGGATTATTTGTGTTCTCTGTCGGATGTGGATGTGTTTTCATTGTTCTCCGGATCGTTTGCCCTGTGTTTGGGCTGGTCAGTGTTTATGCGCCCTGTATTTGGCGTGACCGTTTTGTGCCCGAAGAGAAATAAATCTACAAATCACTGAACCCTCTGCTCTCTGCGTCTGACTCCTACCCACCACTCCTAGTAACCCCTCTGCTCTCTGCGTCTGACTCCTACCCACCACTCCTAGTAACCCTCTGCTCTCTTGTGCCTGACTCCCACCACCACTCCTAGTAACCCCTCTGCTCCCCATGCGTCTGACTCCTACCCACCACCCTAGTAACCCTCTGTCTCTGCAGCCTGACTCCTACCCACCACTCTTAGTAACCCTCTCTGCTATCTGCGCTGACTCCTGCCTACCACTCCTAGTAACCCTCTCTGTCTCTGTGTCTGACTCCTACCACCACTCCTAGTAACCCCTCTGCTCTCTGCGTCTGACTCCTACCTACCACTCCTAGTAACCCTCTGCTATCTGCGTCTGACTCCTACCTACCACTCCTAGTAACCCCTCTGTTCTCTGCTGTCTGACTCACCACCACCTGAATCTCTGTCTCGCTCTGACTCTACCCACCATCTGTTACTCTCTGCCTTCATGTCTGACTCACTACCAGCCACTCTAGTAATCCCTCTGTTTCTCGCGTCTGACTCCTACCCACCACTCCTAGTAACCCCTCTGCTCTCTGCGTCTGACTCCTACCCACCACCCTAGTAACCCCTCTGCTCTCTGCGTCTGACTCCTACCTACCACTCCTAGTAACCCCTCTGCTCTCTGCGTCTGACTCCTACCCACCACTCCTAGTAACCCCTCTGCTCTCTGCGTCTGACTCCTACCCACCACCTAGTAACCCTCTGCTATCTGCGCTGACTCACCCACTACCTCGTAACCTCTGTCTTCTGTGTCTGACTCCTACCCACCACTCCTAGTAACCCCTCTGTCTCTCTGCGTCTGACTCTGCACTACCACTTAGTAACCTCTCTGCTCTCTGTGTTTGACTTACCCTACCACCTTAGTAACCCTCTGTTCTCTGTGTCTGACTTCTAACCACCACTCTAGTAACCTCTGCTTCTCTGCTCTGACTCCTACTCACCACTCCTAGTAACCCCTCTGCTCTCTGCGTCCTGACTCCTACCTACCACTCCTAGGTAACTCTCCTCTGCTCTCTGCGTCTGACTCCTACCTACCACTCCTAGGTAACCCCTCTGCTCTCTGCGCTCGACTCCTACCCACCACTCCTAGTAACCTCTTCGTTTTCATGCTGACTCTACCTACCACCTGTAACCTTCTGTTTTCAGTCTGACTCTACCACCACCTAGTAACCCTCTGCTTCTGCGTCTGACTCTGCCTACCACCTCTAGTAACCCTCTGCTCTCTGGTCTGACTCTACCTACCACCTCTAGTAACCCTCTGCTCTCTGCGCTTGACTCTACCACCACTCCTAGTAACCCTCTGCTCTCTAGTGTCTGACTCTACCTACCACTCCTAGTAACCTCTCTGCTCTCTGCGTCTGACTCTACCCACCACTCCTAGTAACCTCTCTGCTCTCTGTGCCTGACTCTGCCTACCACTCTAGTAACCCCTCGCTTCATGTCTGACTCTACCACCACTCCTAGTAACCCTCTGTTTCTGCGTCTGACTTCCTTACCCACTAGTAACTTGTCTGGCTCCTGCCTACTCACTTACACTCTAGTAACCCTTCTGCCTCTGTGTCTGACTCTACCTGCCACTCCTAGTAACCCTCTGCTCTATGCGCTCTGATTCCTGCCTGCCACCTGGTAACCCCTCTGTTTCTGTGTCTGACTCCTACCCACCACTCCTAGTAACCCTTCTGCTCTCTGCGTCTGACTCCTACCTACCACTCCTAGTAACCCCTCTGTTTCTGCGCTCTGACTCCTGCCTACCACTCCTAGTAACCCTCTGTTCTCTGTGTCTGACTCCTACCCACCACTCCTAGTAACCCTCTGCTTCTCTGTGTCTGACTCCTACCCACCACTCCTAGTAACCCTCTGCTCTCTGCGCCTGACTCCTACCTACCACCCTAGTAACCTCTCTGCTCTCTGCGTCTTGACTCTACCTACCACTCCTAGTAACCCCTCTGCTCTCTGCGTCTGACTCTACCTACCACTCCTAGTAACCCCTCTGTTTCTGCGTCTGACTCTACCTACCACTCCTAGTAACCCTTCTGTCTTTCTGCGTCTGACTCCTACCTACCACTCCTAGTAACCCTCTGTTTTCTGCGTCTGACTCCTACCCACCACTCCTAGTAACCTCTTCTGCTCTCTGCGCTGACTCCTACCTACTACTTCTAGTAACCCCTCTGCTTTCTGCTTTGACTCTACCTACTATCCTAGTAACCCTTCTGTTTCTGGGCCTGACTTCCTACCTACCACTCTTAGTAACCCTCTGCTTTCGTGCGTCTGACTCCTACCACCACTCCTAGTAACCCTCTGCTCTCTGTGTCTGACTCCTACCCACCACTCCTAGTAACCCCTCTGCTCTCTGCGTCTGACTCCTACCCACCACTCCTAGTAACCCTCTGCTCTCTGCGTCTGACTTCTACCCATCACTCCTAGTAACCCTCTGCTCTCTGCGTCTGACTCCTACCCACCACTCCTAGTAACCCTTCTGCTCTCTGCGCCTGACTCCTACCTACCACTCCTAGTAACCCTCTGCTTCTGCGTCTGACTCCTACCTACCACTCCTAGTAACCCCTCTGCTCTCTGCGTCTGACTCCTACCCACCACTCCTAGTAACCCTTCTGCTCTCTGCGTCTGACTCCTGCCTACCACTCCTAGTAACCCCTCTGCTCTCTGTGTCTGACTCCTACCTACCACTCCTAGTAACCCTCTGCTCTCTGTGTCTGACTCCTACCCACCACTCCTAGTAACCCTCTGCTCTCTGCGCCTGACTCCTGCCTACCACTCCTAGTAACCCCTCTGCTCTCTGTGTCTGACTCTACCTACCACTCTTAGTAACCCTCTGCTCTCTGTGTCTGACTCCTACCTACCACTTCTAGTAACCTCTTGCTCTCTGCGTCTGACTCCTACCTACCACTCCTAGTAACCCTTCTGCTTTCTGCGTCTGACTCTACCTACCACTCTAGTAACCCCTCTGCTTTCTGCGTCTGACTCCTACCACCACCTTAGTAACCCCTCTGCTCTCACGTCTGACTCCTGCCTACCACTCCTAGTAACCCCTCTGCTCTCTGCGTCTGACTCCTACCTACCACTCCTAGTAACTCCTCTGCTCTCTGCGCCTGACTCCTACCCACCACTCCTAGTAACCCTTCTGTTCTCTGTGTCTGACTCCTACCCACCACTCCTAGTAACCCTTCTGCTTTCTGCGTCTGACTCCTACCTACCACTCCTAGTAACCCCTCTGCTCTCTGCGTCTGACTCCTACCCACCACTCCTAGTAACCCTCTGCTCTCTGCGTCTGACTCTACCTACCACTCCTAGTAACCCCTCTGCTCTCTGCGTCTGACTCCTACCCACCACTCCTAGTAACCCCTCTGCTCTCTGCGTCTGACTCCTGCCTACCACTCCTAGTAACCCCTCTGCTCTCTGCGTCTGACTCCTACCTACCACTCCTAGTAACCCCTCTGCTCTCTGTGTCTGACTCCTACCCACCACTCCTAGTAACCCCTCTGCTCTCTGTGTCTGACTCCTACCCACCACTCCTAGTAACCACTCTGCTCTCTGCGCCTGACTCCTACCCACCACTCCTAGTAACCCCTCTGCTCTCTGCGTCTGACTCCTACCCACCACTCCTAGTAACCCCTCTGCTCTCTGCGTCTGACTCCTACCCACCACTCCTAGTAACCCCTCTGCTCTCTGCGCCTGACTCCTGCCTACCACTCCTAGTAACCCCTCTGCTCTCTGTGTCTGACTCCTACCCACCACTCCTAGTAACCCCTCTGCTCTCTGCGTCTGACTCCTGCCTACCACTCCTAGTAACCCCTCTGCTCTCTGTGTCTGACTCCTACCCACCACTCCTAGTAACCCCTCTGCTCTCTGTGTCTGACTCCTACCCACCACTCCTAGTAACCCCTCTGCTCTCTGCGCCTGACTCCTACCTACCACTCCTAGTAACCCCTCTGCTCTCTGCGTCTGACTCCTACCTACCACTCCTAGTAACCCCTCTGCTCTCTGCGTCTGACTCCTACCTACCACTCCTAGTAACCCCTCTGCTCTCTGCGTCTGACTCCTACCTACCACTCCTAGTAACCCTCTGTTCTCTGCGCCTGACTCCTACCTACCACTCCTAGTAACCCCTCTGCTCTCTGCGTCTGACTCCTACCCACCACTCCTAGTAACCCCTCTGCTCTCTGCGCCTGACTCCTACCTACCACTCCTAGTAACCCCTCTGCTCTCTGCGTCTGACTCCTACCCACCACTCCTAGTAACCCTCTGTTCTCTGCGTCTGACTCCTGCCTACCACTCCTAGTAACCCTCTGCTCTCTGCGTCTGACTCCTGCCTACCACTCCTAGTAACCCTCTGCTCTCTGTGTCTGACTCCTACCCACCACTCCTAGTAACCCTCTGCTCTCTGCGCCTGACTCCTACCCACCACTCCTAGTAACCCCTCTGCTCTCTGCGTCTGACTCCTACCCACCACTCCTAGTAACCCCTCTGCTCTCTGCGTCTGACTCCTACCTACCACTCCTAGTAACCCCTCTGCTCTCTGCGTCTGACTCCTACCTACCACTCCTAGTAACCCCTCTGCTCTCTGCGTCTGACTCCTACCCACCACTCCTAGTAACCCCTCTGCTCTCTGCGCCTGACTCCTGCCTACCACTCCTAGTAACCCCTCTGCTCTCTGTGTCTGACTCTACCCACCACTCCTAGTAACCCTCTGCTCTCTGTGTCTGACTCCTACCCACCAATTCTAGTAACTCTTCCGTTCTCTGCGCCTGACTCCTACCTACCACCCTAGTAACCCCTCTGCTCTCAAGCGCCTGACTCCTACCTACCACTCCTAGTAACCCCTCTGCTCTCTGCGTCTGACTCCTGCCTACCACTCCTAGTAACCCCTCTGCTCTCTGTGTCTGACTCCTACCCACCACTCCTAGTAACCCTCTGCTCTCTGTGTCTGACTCCCACCCACCACCCTAGTAACTCCTCTCTGCTCGCTGCGCCTGACTCTACCTACCACTCCTAGTAACTCCTCTGCTCTCTGCGCTTCGACTTTACCTACCACTCGAACCCTTCTGTTTTCTGCGCCTGACTTCTACTTACCACTTAGTAACTCCCCGTTTCTGCGTTTGACTCACCACTACCCTAGTAACCTTTCTGTTCTCTGCGCCTGACTCCTACCTACCACTCCTAGTAACCCTTCTGCTCTTCTGTGTCTGACTCCTACCCACCACTCCTAGTAACTCCTCTGCTCTCTGCGCCTGACTCTACCTACCACCTTAGTAACCCTCTGCTCTCTGCGTTTGACTCTACCTACTCACTCTAGTAACCCCTCTGTTTCTGCGTCTGACTCTGCCTACCACTCTAGTAACCCTCTGCTTTCTGCGTCTGACTCCTGCCTACCACCCTAGTAACCCTCTGCTCTCTGTGTCTGACTCCTACCCACCACTCCTAGTAACCCTCTGCTTCTGCGCCTGACTCTACCCACCACCCTAGTAACCTCTCTGCTCTCTGCGTCTGACTCCTACCCACCACTCCTAGTAACCCTCTGCTCTCTGCGCTTGACTCCTACCTACCACTCCTAGTAACCCTCTGCTCTCTGCGTCTGACTCTACCTACCACTCCTAGTAACCCCTCTGCTTCTCTGCGTCTGACTCGCCGCTATGCCATCTGGTATTACCCACCACCTCTGGTAACTCCCTCTGCTCTCTCCTGGTGGCCCACTCTGCTGCCTGACTCCCACCACCACTCCTAGTAACCTCTCTGCTCTCTGCGCTGACTCCTACCTACCACTCCTAGTAACCCCTCTACCTCTGCGTCTGGCTCCTACCTACCACTCCTAGTAACTCCTCTGCTTCCCAGTGTCTGACTCTACCCACCACTCCTAGTAACCCCTCTGCTCTCTGCGCCTGACTCCTGCCTACCACTCCTAGTGAGCCCTCCCAGTCTGACTCCTACCCAACTCCTTCTGCTCTCTGTGTCTACCTACCACCCACCACTCCCAAATCCTCTGCCTCTGTGTCTGACTCCTACCCACCACTCCTAGTAACCTCTCTGCTCTCTGCGCCTGACTCCTACCTACCACTCCCTAGTAACCTCTGCTCTCTGCGGCCTGACTTACCTACCACTCCTAGTAACCCCTCTGCTCTCTAAGGCTCGACTCCTACCCACCACTCCTAGTAACCCCTCCGCCTCTGCGCCTGACTCTACCTACCACCCTAGTAACTCCCTCTGCTCTCTGCGTCTGACCTCCCACCCACCACTCCTAGTAACCCCTCTGCTCTCTGCGTCTGACTCCTGCCTACCACTCCCAGGTAACCCTCTGCTCTCGCGTCTGACTCCCTGCCTACCACTCCTAGTAACCCTCTCTGCTCTCTGTGTCTGACTCTACCTGCCACTCCTAGTAACCATCTGCTCTCTGCGCCTGACTCCTACCCACCACCCTAGTAACCCCTCTGCTCTCTGCGATCTGACTCCTACCCATCACTCCTAGTAACCCCTCTGCTCTCTGCGTCTGACTCCTACCCACCACTCCTAGTAACCCTCTGCTTTCTGCGCCTGACTCCTGCCTACCACTCCTAGTAACCCTCTGCTCTCTGTGTCTGACTCCTACCCACCACTCCTAGTAACCCCTCTGCTCTCTGCGCCTGACTCCTGCCTACCACTCCTAGTAACCCCTCTGCTCTCTGTGTCTGACTCCTACCCACCACTCCTAGTAACCCCTCTGCTCTCTGTGTCTGACTCCTACCCACCACTCCTAGTAACCCCTCTGCTCTCTGCGCCTGACTCCTACCTACCACTCCTAGTAACCCCTCTGCTCTCTGTGTCTGACTCCTACCCACCACTCCTAGTAACCCCTCTGCTCTCTGCGTCTGACTCCTACCTACCACTCCTAGTAACCCCTCTGCTCTCTGCGTCTGACTCCTACCCACCACTCCTAGTAACCCCTCTGCTCTCTGCGCCTGACTCTACCTACCACTCCTAGTAACCCCTCTGCCTCTGACTCCCCACCACCACTCCTAGTAACCCCTCTGCTCTGCGCCTGACTCCTGCCTACCACTCCTAGTAACCCTCTGCCTTGGGGGTAACCCATGCGCCTGACTCCTGCCTACCACCCTAGTAACCCTCTGCTCTCTGCGTCTGGATCTCTACCCACCACTCCTAGTAACTCCTCTGCTCTCTGCCTCTACTCCTACCCACCACTCCAAGTAAACCTCTGCTCCCCGCGTCTGACTCCTACCCACCACTCCCAGCAACCTCTGCCTCATGCCTGACTCCTACCCACCACCTCAGTAACCCCTCTGCCCCTGCGTCTCACTCCTACCCACCACTCCTAGTAACCCCTCTGCTCTCTGCGTCTGACTCCTACCTACCACTCCTAGTAACCCTCTGCTTTCTGCGTCTGACTCCTACCCACCACTCCTAGTAACCCTCTGCTCTCTGCGCCTGACTCCTGCCTACCACTCCTAGTAACTCCTCTGCTCTCTGTGTCTGACTCTACCCACCACTCCTAGTAACCCTCTGCTCTCTGTGTCTGACTCCTACCCACCACTCCTAGTAACCCCTCTGCTCTCTGCGCCTGACTCCTACCTACCACTCCTAGTAACCCCTCTGCTTTCTAGCGTCTGACTCCTACCTACCACTCCTAGTAACCCCTCTGCTCTCTGCGTCTGACTCCTGCCTACCACTCCTAGTAACCCCTCTGCTCTCTGTGTCTGACTCCTACCCACCACTCCTAGTAACCCCTCTGCTCTCTGTGTCTGACTCCTACCCACCACTCCTAGTAACCCCTCTGCTCTCTGCGCCTGACTCCTACCTACCACTCCTAGTAACCCTCTGCTCTCTGCGTCTGACTCCTACCTACCACTCCTAGTAACCCCTCTGTTCTCTGTGTCTGACTCCTACCTACCACTCCTAGTAACCCCTCTGCTCTCTGCGTCTGACTCCTACCTACCACTCCTAGTAACCTCTCTGTTCTCTGCGCCTGACTCCTACCTACCACTCCTAGTAACCCCTCTGCTCTCTACGTCTGACTCCTACCTACCACTCCTAGTAACTCCTCTGCTTTCTGCGCCTGACTCTTACCTACCACTTCCTAGTAACTCCCTCTGCTCTTCTGCGTCTTGACTCCTACCCACCACTCCTAGTAACCCTCTGCTCTCTGCGTCTGACTCCTGCCTACCACTCCTAGTAACCCCTCTGCTCTCTGCGTCTGACTCCTGCCTACCACTCCTAGTAACCCCTCTGCTCTCTGTGTCTGACTCCTACCCAACACTCCTAGTAACCCCTCTGCTCTCTGCGCCTGACTCCTACCCACCACTCCTAGTAACCCCTCTGCTCTCTGCGTCTGACTCCTACCCACCACTCCTAGTAACCCCTCTGCTCTCTGCGCTTGACTCCTACCTACCACTCCTAGTAACCCCTCTGCTCTCTGCGTCTGACTCCTACCTACCACTCCTAGTAACCCCTCTGCTCTCTGCGTCTGACTCCTACCCACCACTCCTAGTAACCCCTCTGCTCTCTGCGCCTGACTCCTGCCTACCACTCCTAGTAACCCTTCTGCTCTCTGTGTCTGACTCCTACCCACCACTCCTAGTAACCCCTCTGCTCTCTGTGTCTGACTCCTACCCACCACTCCTAGTAACCCCTCTGCTCTCTGCGCCTGACTCCTACCTACCACTCCTAGTAACCCCTCTGCTCTCTGCGTCTGACTCCTACCTACCACTCCTAGTAACCCCTCTGCTCTCTGCGTCTGACTCCTACCCACCACTCCTAGTAACCCCTCTGCTCTCTGCGCCTGACTCCTACCTACCACTCCTAGTAACCCCTCTGCTCTCTGCGTCTGACTCCTACCCACCACTCCTAGTAACCCCTCTGCTCTCTGCGTCTGACTCCTGCCTACCACTCCTAGTAACCCCTCTGCTCTCTGCGTCTGACTCCTGCCTACCACTCCTAGTAACCCCTCTGCTCTCTGTGTCTGACTCCTACCCACCACTCCTAGTAACCCCTCTGCTCTCTGCGCCTGACTCCTACCCACCACTCCTAGTAACCCCTCTGCTCTCTGCGTCTGACTCCTACCCATCACTCCTAGTAACCCCTCTGCTCTCTGCGTCTGACTCCTACCCATCACTCCTAGTAACCCCTCTGCTCTCTGCGTCTGACTCCTACCCACCACTCCTAGTAACCCCTCTGCTCTCTGCGCTTGACTCCTACCTACCACTCCTAGTAACCCCTCTGCTCTCTGCGTCTGACTCCTACCTACCACTCCTAGTAACCCCTCTGCTCTCTGCGTCTGACTCCTACCCACCACTCCTAGTAACCCCTCTGCTCTCTGCGTCTGACTCCTACCTACCACTCCTAGTAACCCCTCTGCTCTCTGCGTCTGACTCCTACCCACCACTCCTAGTAACCCCTCTGCCCCCATGCGTCTGACTCCTACCCACCACTCCTAGTAACCCCTCTGCTCTCTGCGCCTGACTCCTGCCTACCACTCCTAGTAACCCCTCTGCCCCCATGCGTCTGACTCCTGCCTACCACTCCTAGTAACCCCTCTGCTCTCTGCGTCTGACTCCTACCCACCACTCCTAGTAACCCCTCTGCTCTCTGCGTCTCACTCCTACCCACCACTCCAAGTAACCCCTCTGCTCTCTGCGTCTGACTCCTACCCACCACTCCTAGTAACCCCTCTGCTCTCTGCGTCTGACTCCTACCCACCACTCCTAGTAACCCCTCTGCTCTCTGCGTCTCACTCCTACCCACCACTCCTAGTAACCCCTCTGCTCTCTGCGTCTGACTCCTACCCACCACTCCTAGTAACCCGTGACTGTGGAAGGGCAAAATAAATGCACTTTGGCTGCTCTCACGAGTAGTCTGCATCACTCATAGATGTGCAAAGGTTTTTAAAGAGTCAAGTTACTAACAAATGCTCCAGGAAACAGCTACTAAAGATACACCGTAAGATGTTAATTAATGCTCTTAACACTCTGAGAAACGAGGCCCCAGAAGCGTCGGTTGCCACATGGGAACTTCAAACATTCTCCAGATTCACCGGGCGACTGAGACAACAAAGCTGTAGACAACAACAGAGTTAGATATCCTGGAGGCGACTGAGAGAGAGAGAGAGAGAGAGAGAGAGAGAGAGAGAGAGAGAGGAGGAGCTAAAGATTCACAGCTTTTTATTAAAGACATCATTCCATTGATTTCCTGTCAGCGTCCACCCTGATGACATCGATGGAGTGAGGGATTAGAAGAAACAGAAGAAGAAGTGAAGGATCCCAGGCAGCTTTCCTCCTTCTTTTCACCAAAAGACCCAGACAACCCAGATAGGCCGTGCCAAAGTGAGCCGTCTCATCAGTAATGAAGACATTATTTCGAGGCCTCCCTATCCATATTTGATGAGAAGGCCAGCCACAATTAAGTAGACCCTTCTGTGGCTCTGGAAGCTGATTGATAGTTCCCACACCGAGAGGATTGTGGGTCAGTTGGCTGGCTTGTATAACAGCCCGAAGAACGCCCTGTCGACCTTCCTCCACTGCTGTTAAGTCCCAAGTGGGGCCGAGCCTAGTCTATATGGATGGTCCACATGTGCTTCTTAATGAATTAAAAAGAGCAATTTTAGGCCTCTTTATCTCCCAGTGGAACTGATTTTATCTGTTGAACACTCACCTGGTGAACCCGACCGGTATCGCAGTGTTTTATTATAATATATTTTCAACTAGAAAGGTTATTAACAACTCCTCGGACTGGAAAGTGTTAGCAGTTACAAATGAAAGTGCCTGGGGGCAGTGCTGTTTTAATTGTCCATGTGTGACTCTCACCCACGATGGCAAATTGGCACATTGATGTAGCCCTTTGCCCTAACATTGCTATCTTCTGGAAGGCATTACCAGGTACATATGGCGAGAGTATAGTGTGTGTGTGTGTGTGTGTGTGTGTGTGTGTGTGTGTGTGTGTGTGTGTGTGTGTGTGTGTGTGTGTGTGTGTGTGTGTGTGTGTATGTACACTACCGTTCAAAAGTTTGGGGTCACTTAGAAATGTCCTTGTTTTTGAAAGAAAAGCAAATTTTTTGTCCATTAAATTAACATCAAATTGATCAGAAATAGAGTGTAGACATTGTTAATTAATGTTGTACGTGACTATTGTAGCTGGAAAAGGCAGATGTTTTGAGAATATCTACACAGGTATACCAAGGCCCATTATCAGCAGCCATCACTCCTGTGTTCCAATGGCATGTTGTGTTAGCAAATCATGCTGGCCTTCTAGGCAGAGTTCCTCTGTCCAGTGTCTGTGTTCTTTTGCCCATCTTAATCTTTTCTTGTTATTGGCCAGTCTGAGGTACGGCTTTGCAACTCTGCCTAGAAGGCATCCCAGAGTCATCCCTTCACTGCATTTTCATTTTTATGTAACTTGGCAAGTTAGTTAAGGACAAATTCTTATTTTCAATGATGGCCTAGAAAAACATATTTTTTACCATGTCAGTTCAGGGTTCGATCTTGCAACCTTTCAGTTACTAGTCCAACGCTCTAACAACTTGACTACCTGCCGCCGAAGTTGAGACTGGTGTTTTGCGGGTACTATTTAGTGAAGCTGCCAGTTGAGGACTTGTAGGGCGTCTGTTTCTCAAACTAGACACTCTAATGTACTTGTCCTCTTGCTCAGTTGTGCACCGGGGCCTCCCACTCCTCTTTCTATTCTGGTTAGAGCCAGTTTGCGCTGTTCTGTGAAGGGAGCAGTACGAGATCTTCAGTTCCTTGACAATTTTTCGCGTGGAATAGCTTTCATTTCTCAGAACAAGAATAGACTGACGAGTATGAGAAGAAAGTGCTTTGTTTCTGGCCATTTTAAGCCTGTAATCGAACCTACAAATGCTGATGCTATCTAAAGGCCAGTTTTATTGCATCTTTAATTAGCACAACAGTTTTCAGCTGTGCTAACATAATTGCAAAAGGGCTTTCTAATGATCAATTAACCTTTTAAAATGATAAACTTGGATTAGCTAACACAACGTGCCATTGGAACACAGGAGTGGTGGTTGCTGATAATGGGCCTCTGTACGCCTATGTAGATATTCCATAAAAAATCTGCCATTTCCAGCTACAATAGTAATTTACAACATTAACAATGTCTACACTGTATTTCGGAACAATTTGATGTTATTTAATGGACAAAAAAACATGCTTTTCTTTTCCAAAACAAGGACATTTCTAAGTTACCCCAAACTGAACGGTAGTGTACGTGTGTGGGTAAGGACGAGATAAGGAAACGAGGCAAAGAAGGACATTCAGAGACACTTTCAAACTCTCTTTATTTCAATAAAAAGTATTTCTGAAGTATTTTCACGTGGAGACAACCTGGGCTCCATCATGCGACGACATCCCTCTTTATCTTTCTAACGTAACGTCTGACATTCACTGTGCTCTGAGTACATAAGAAAGCAGCATTCAACAGCTAGTCAACGATGGAGGCAGCTCTTTGAGTCAGTGAGGTACGTAGCTGACTGAGAAAGGAGTGTGTGTGATTTGTGAGTCACAATGGTGAGCTTGTATGTACGTCTTGAGTATACATATAGGACAACAACTGAAGGCCGGATCAAATTCAACAAAAAGACTGTCAATCAACAATATTTGTTGTTTACATAGAACCTACCTACTGGTGTGCACACACACACACACACACGCACCGCAGCACACACACGCACGCGATTCACGCCCCGGCGCGCACGCACGCGCACAAATACGCACGCACGCACACGCACATGCACCGCACCCGCACACACACACACACACACATGTGGGCTTCGCCACACACACACACACACATGCATGAATAGAACCGCACGTGCGTTGCGCACACACACACACACACACACCCCGCACGCACACACACACACACACACACACAGTGGTTGCTCATGCACCACACTGAACGAACAAAGACACACACATTCGTCAAACCCGCACACACCACACACACACACACACACACACACACACGTGCATTGCGCTCGCACACACCCACACACACACACTCACACACACACACACACACCCACACACACACACACACACACACACACACTGCATTTTGAATCTATCTACTCAATATTTCACAGATTAACTCTGAAATTATCCACTCACAATGTTTTAGTCAAAGAGGTTTGAAATTGCATCGTAGGCACTTCTAAAAATTCTCTTTAATAGAGATGAAAACATGAAGCTTTGGAGCGGGTAATTGGATGAAACTTGAGAACCTCTCAGGCCTAGAAAGCTTCATTTTTAACGATAATCGAAAGATGAGAAGAACTAAATGACATCTCTGGATTAGCAAATGCTTACACTGACGCAGCGGGTGTTCAACTCAGTCTTGTTACAGTTGGTCAATAGCATTCTCAGAGCTAGACTGTTAAAAATAACCTCTTCTTGGAGTAGCATCAATTTCGACCTTCTATGCTATGCTTAATTCAACTGTCATTTTCATTTCTAGATCATGATAATTAGTGATGGGACGTTCGCGAATATACGGCTATTTTTAAAAAAAGCTATTTTTGGTGAACATCGGGATCTGAAACGAATCAGTGAAAGAGCCGTTGATTTGGCTCCCTGATTTGCATACTGTTACTACTGCACACTATTACTACTGCATACTACCACTACTACTGCACACTATTACTACTGCATACTACCACTACTACTATGTACTGTTACTACTGCATACTACCACTACTACTGCACACTATTACTACTGCATACTACCACTACTACTATGTACTGTTACTACCGCATGTCTACTCACCTACTGCGTACTGCCACTGCTACTCACGTGCTACTGCTGCACGCACTGCCACGCTACTATTGCGACTGCTGCTGCCACTACTGCGTGCTGCTACTGCTATACCAATGCTGCTGTTGCTACTCGCACTGCCACTGCATGCTACCACTACTGCTGCGCTGTTGCTACTGCGTACTGCCACTACTGCTATGTGCTGATTGCTGCTGCGCACTGTCACTACTGCACGCTACCACTACTGCAATGTGCTGTTACTGCTGCGTACTGCCACTACTGCTAACTGTCCTGCTGCTGCTGCTGC
>NW_027038957.1:0-6954 GCF_034236695.1 Oncorhynchus nerka
AGGACATGGAGGATGTAGGGGAGGACATGGAGGGAGGTAGGGAGGACATGGAGGGAGGTAGGGGAGGACATGGAGGGAGGTAGGGGAGGACATGGAGGGAGGTAGGGGAGGACATGGAGGGAGGTAGGGGAGGACATGGAGGGAGGTAGGGGAGGACATGGAGGGAGGTAGGGGAGGACATGGAGGGAGGTAGTAGGGGAGGACATGGAGGGAGGTAGGGGAGAACATGGAGGGAGGTAGGGGAGGACGTGGAGGGAGGTAGGGGAGGACGTGGAGGGAGGTAGGGGAGGACGTGGAGGGAGGTAGGGAGGACGTGGAGGGAGGACATGGAGGGAGGGACGAGTGGAGGGAGGTAGGGGAGGACGTGGAGGGAGGTAGGGGAGGACGTGGAGGGAGGTAGGGAGGACGGAGGGAGGTAGGGGAGGACGTGGAGGGAGGTAGGGGAGGACGTGGAGGGAGGTAGGGGAGGATGTGGAGGGAGACAGGGAGGTAGGAGGGAGGACATGGAGGAGGTAGGGGAGGACATGGAGGGAGGTAGGGGAGGACATGGAGGGAGGTAGGGGAGGACATGGAGGGAGGTAGGGGAGGACATGGAGGGAGGTAGGGGAGGACATGGAGGGAGGTAGGGGAGGACATGGAGGGAGGTAGGGGAGGACATGGAGGGAGGTAGGGGAGGACATGGAGGGAGGTAGGGGAGGACATGGAGGGAGGTAGGGAGGACATGGAGGGGAGGACATGGAGGGAGGTAGGGAGGACATGGAGGGGAGGTAGGGGAGGACATGGAGGGGAGGACATGGAGGGAGGTAGGGGAGGACATGGAGGGGAGGACATGGAGGGAGGTAGGGGAGGACATGGAGGGATGTAGGGGAGGACATAGAGGGGAGGACATGGAGGGATGTAGGGGAGGACATGGTGGGATGTAGGGGAGGACATGGAGGGATGTAGGGGGGGACATGGAGGGGAGGACATGGAGGGACGAGGGGAGGACATGGAGGGGAGGGACATGGAGGGACGTAGGGGAGGACATGGGGGATGTAGGGGAGGACATGGGGGATGTAGGGGAGAACATGGGGGAGGTAGGGGAGGACATGGAGGGAGGTAGGGGAGAACATGGAGGGAGGTAGGGGAGGACATGGAGGGAGGTAGGGGAGGACATGGAGGGAGGTAGGGGAGGACATGGAGGGATGTAGGGAGCGACATGGAGGGAGGTAGGGGAGGACATGGAGGGAGGTAGGGAGGACATGGAGGGGAGGACATGGAGGGAGGTAGGGGAGGACATGGAGGGATGTAGGGGAGGACATGGAGGGGAGGACATGGAGGGATGTAGGGGAGGACATGGTGGGATGTAGGGGAGGACATGGAGGGGAGGACATGGAGGGACGTAGGGGAGGACATGGAGGGGAGGACATGGAGGGACGTAGGGGAGGACATGGGGGGATGTAGGGGAGGACATGGGGGGATGTAGGGGAGGACATGGGGGGATGTAGGGGAGGACATGGGGGATGTAGGGGAGGACATGGGGGAGGACATGGTGGGACGTAGGGGAGGACATGGAGGGATGTAGGGGAGGACCTGGAGGGGAGGACATTAGGGGAGAACATGGTGGGACGTAGGGGAGGACATGGGGGATGTAGGGGAGGACATGGGGGATGTAGGGAGGAGGACATGGTGGGATGTAGGGGAGGACATGGGGGATGTAGGGGAGGACCTGGAGGGGAGGACATTAGGGAGGACATGGTGGGACGTATGGGAGGACATGGGGGATGTAGGGGAGGACATGGGGGGATGTAGGGGAGGACATGGTGGGACGTAGGGGAGGACATGGAGGGATGGAGGGGAGGACATGGAGGGAGGACATGGGGGGGAGGAACATGGAGGGATGTAGGGAAGGACATGGAGGGATGGAGGGGAGGACATGGAGGGATGGAGGGGAGGACATGGAGGGGAGGACATGGAGGGACATAGGGGAGGACATGGAGGGGAGGACATGGAGGGACATAGGGGAGGACATGGAGAGGAGGACATGGATGGACATAGGGGAGGACATGGAGGGGAGGACATGGAGGGACATAGGGGAGGACATGGAGGGAGAACATGGAGGGAGGTAGGGGAGGAACATGGAGGGATGTAGGGGAGGACATGGAGGGGAGAACATGGAGGGACATAGGGGAGGACATGGAGGGGAGAACATGGAGGGAGGTAGGGGAGGACATTAGGGGAGGAACATGGAGGGATGTAGGGGAGGACATGGAGGGGAGAACATGGAGGGACATAGGGGAGGACATGGAGGGAGGTAGGGGAGGACATTAGGGGAGGAACATGTAGGGATGTAGGGGAGGACATTAGGGGAGGACATGGAGGGGAGGACATGGAGGGGAGGACATGGAGGGACACTGGAGGTGCAACAGGGTTTGGATCGGCCTCTAATAAGGCCTGGACCCGAGGCAGTGAGGTGTTCGTCAGAAACAAACACGGATGTGAATCTCTCAGCTCAAATGTCTTCAGCAGTTCTACACAAACAGACAAACGGACAGACAGCTGCTCATTGGGAGACATGCTGTCTGTCCACCAAAGAGACGTGGAGAGGAACCTGTCCATCTGCTTGAACCAGTCAGATCTCGGACTTTTAAACGACTTGGACAACTACGACACACATTTCTACTTCCTTGACACCAAAGAGCAGCAACACGTCAACAGACTAAATCTAAATCAATCAAACATATCGACGTCCTGAAAAGAAAAGCTGCCGTGGAACGAGTCACCAGAACGCGTCAATAAAACGTCCTCACCACCTTCATATTAGGTCACTGATGTCTTACTGAGAAGACAACTGGACTGAGGGGCGCAGGACATCCAGGTCCTAATAACATGCAGATCAACGCAGCCTAAACAGGTTGCCGTCCCGGTTGGCTCATGCGTCTGTCTGCTCAGACTAGTGAGGAGAACGGCATCGACATAACGTTCATTAGGAACCTGTGTGTGGTTGAGTGTTGTTTTGTAGTGTGTTAACGTGTTGAGAGACCAGGCCAGGGAAAGAGAAGGGAGAGACCAGGGGAAGAGAAGGGAGAGACCAGGGGAAGAGAAGGGAGAGACCAGGGGAAGAGAAGGGAGAGACCAGGGGAAGAGAAGGGAGAGACCAGGGAAAGAGAAGGGAGAGACCAGGGGAAGAGAAGGGAGAGACCAGGGAAAGAGAAGGGAGAGACCAGGGAAAGAGAAGGGAGAGACCAGGGGAAGAGAAGGGAGAGACCAGGGAAAGAGAAGGGAGAGACCAGGCCAGGGAAGAGAAGGGAAAGACAAGGCCAGGGAAAGAGAAGGGAGAGACCAGGCCAGGGAAGAGAAGGGAGAGACCAGGGAAGAGAAGGGAGAGACCAGGCCAGGGAAAGAGAAGGGAGAGACCAGGCCAGGGACGAGAAGGGAGAGACCAGGCCAGGGAATGAGAAGGGAGAGACCAGGCCAGGGAAGAGAAGGGAGAGACCAGGCCAGGGAAAGAGAAGGAAGAGATCAGGGAAATATAAGGGAGAGACCAGGTCAGGGAAAGAGAAGGGAGGGACCAGGCCAGGAGAAGAGAAGGGAGAGATCAGGCCAGGGGAAGAGAAGGGAGAGACCAGGCCAGGGGAAGAGAAGGGAGAGACCAGGGGAAGAGAAGGGAGAGACCAGGCCAGGGAAAGAGAAGGGAGAGACCAGGCCACGGAAGAGAAGGGAGAGACCAGGCCAGGGAAGAGAAGGGAGAGACCAGGCCAGGGAAGAGAAGAGAGAGACCAGACCAGGGAAAGAGAAGGGAGAGACCAGGCCAGGGAAAGAGAAGGAAGAGATCAGGGAAATATAAGGGAGAGACCAGGTCAGGGAAAGAGAAGGGAGGGACCAGGCCAGGGAAATAGAAGGGAGAGACCAGGCCAGGGAAAGGAGGGACCAGGCCAGGGGAAGAGAAAGGAGAGACCAGGCCAGGGAAAGAGAAGGGAGAGACCAGGCCAGGGGAAGAGAAGGGAGAGACCAGGCCAGGGAAAGAGAAGGGAGAGACCAGGCCAGGGGAAGAGAAGAGAAGGGAGAGATCAGGCCAGGGGAAGAGAAGAGAAGGGAGAGACCAGGCCAGGGGAAGAGAAGGGAGAGACCAGGCCAGGGGAAGAGAAGAGAATGGAGAGATCAGGCCAGGGGAAGAGAAGAGAAGGGAGAGATCAGGCCAGGGGAAGAGAAGAGAAGGGAGAGATCAGGCCAGGGGAAGAGAAGAGAAGGGAGAGATCAGGCCAGGGGAAGAGAAGAGAGAGACCAGGCCAGGGGAAGACATTTAAGTCATTTAGCAGACGCTCTTATCCAGAGCGACTTACAAATTGGTGCTTTCACCTTATGACATCCAGTGGAACAGCCACTTTACAATAGTGCATCTAAATATTTTAAGGGGGGTGAGAAGGATTACTTTATCCTATCCTAGGTATTCCTTAAAGAGGTGGGGTTTCAGGTGTCTCCGGAAGGTGGTGATTGACTCCGCTGTCCTGGCATCGTGAGGGAGTTTGTTCCACCATTGGGGGGCCAGAGCAGCGAACAGTTTTGACTGGGCTGAGCGGGAACTGTACTTCCTCAGTGGTAGGGAGGCGAGCAGGCCAGAGGTGGATGAACGCAGTGCCCTTGTTTGGGTGTAGGGCCTGATCAGAGCCTGGAGGTACTGAGGTGCCGTTCCCCTCACAGCTCCGTAGGCAAGCACCATGGTCTTGTAGAGGATGCGAGAGATCAGGCCAGGGGAAGAGAAGAGAAGGGAGAGACCAGGCCAGGGGAAGAGAAGAGAGAGATCAGGCCAGGGGAAGAGAAGAGAAGGGAGAGACCAGGCCAGGGGAAGAGAAGAGAGAGATCAGGCCAGGGGAAGAGAAGAGAAGGGAGAGACCAGGCCAGGGGAAGAGAAGAGAGAGATCAGGCCAGGGGAAGAGAAGAGAAGGGAGAGACCAGGCTAGGGGAAGAGAAGAGAGAGACCAGGCCAGGGGAAGAGAAGAGAGAGACCAGGCCAGGGGAAGAGAAGGGAGAGACCAGGGAAAGAGAAGGGAGAGATCAGGCCAGGGGAAGAGAAGGGAGAGATCAGGCAAGGGGAAGAGAAGAGAGAGATCAGGCCAGGGAAAGAGAAGGGAGAGATCAGGCCAGGGGAAGAGAAGAGAAGGGAGAGACCAGGCCAGGGGAAGAGAAGGGAGAGATCAGGCCAGGGGAAGAGAAGAGAAGGGAGAGACCAGGCCAGGGGAAGAGAATAGAGAGATCAGGCCAGGGGAAGAGAAGAGAAGGGAGAGACCAGGCCAGGGGAAGAGAAGAGAAGGGAGAGACCAGGCCAGGGGAAGAGAAGAGAGAGATCAGGCCAGGGGAAGAGAAGAGAAGGGAGAGACCAGGCCAGGGGAAGAGAAGAGAGAGACCAGGCCAGGGGAAGAGAAGGGAGAGACCAGGGGAAGAGAAGGGAGAGACCAGGGAAAGAGAAGGGAGAGATCAGGCCAGGGGAAGAGAAGGGAGAGATCAGGCAAGGGGAAGAGAAGAGAAGGGAGAGATCAGGCCAGGGGAAGAGAAGGGAGAGACCAGGCCAGGGAAAGAGAAGGGAGAGATCAGGCCAGGGAAAGAGAAGGGAGAGATCAGGCCAGGGGAAGAGAAGAGAAGGGAGAGACCAGGTCAGGGGAAGAGAAGGGAGAGATCAGGCCAGGGGAAGAGAAGAGAAGGGAGAGATCAGGCCAGGGGAAGAGAAGAGAAGGGAGAGATCAGGCCAGGGGAAGAGAAGAGAAGGGAGAGACCAGGCCAGGGGAAGAGAAGGGAGAGATCAGGCCAGGGAAGAGAAGGGAGAGATCAGGCCAGGGGAAGAGAAGAGAAGGGAGAGATCAGGCCAGGGGAGGAGAAGAGAAGGGAGAGATCAGGCCAGGGGAAGAGAAGGGAGAGATCAGGCCAGGGGAAGAGAAGGGAGAGACCAGGGAAAGAGAAGGGAGAGATCAGGCCTGGGGAAGAGAAGAGAAGGGAGAGATCAGGCCAGGGGAAGAGAAGGGAGAGACCAGGCCAGGGGAAGAGAAGGGAGAGACCAGGGGAAGAGAAGGGAGAGATGAGACCAGGGGAAGAGAAGGGAGAGATGAGGCCAGGGAAAGAGAAGGGAAGGGAGAGATCAGGCCAGGGGAAGAGAAGAGAAGGGAGAGATCAGGCCAGGGGAAGAGATGGGAGAGACCAGGGAAAGAGAAGGGATAGACCAGGCCAGGTTAAGAGAAGGGAGAGACCAGGCCAGGGAAGAGAAGGGAGAGACCAGGCCAGGGGAAGAGAAGGGAGAGACCAGGCCAGGGGAAGAGAAGGGAGAGACCAGGCCAGGGAAAGGAGGGACCAGGCCAGGGGAAGAGAAGGGAGAGACCAGGCCAGGGAAAGAGAAGGGAGAGACCAGGCCAGGGAAAGAGAAGGGAGGGACCAGGCCAGGGAAAGAGAAGGGAGAGACCAGGCCAAGGAAAGAGAAGGGAGGGACCAGGCCAAGGAAAGAGAAGGGAGGGACCAGGCCAGGGAAAGAGAAGGGAGAGACCAGGCCAGGGAAAGAGAAGGGAGAGACCAGGCCAAGGAAAGAGAAGGGAGGGACCAGGCCAGGGAAAGAGAAGGGAGAGACCAGGCCAGGGAAAGAGAAGGGAGAGACCAGGCCAAGGAAAGAGAAGGGAGGGACCAGGCCAAGGAAAGAGAAGGGAGGGACCAGGCCAGGGAAAGAGAAGGGAGAGACCAGGCCAGGGAAAGAGAAGGGAGGGACCAGGCCAGGGGAAGAGAAGGGAGAGATCCGACCAGGGAAAGAGGTCTCTCTCTTATCCAGAGAGACATACAGTAGTGTGTGGATAGACAGGTCTCTAACTCCCTCAGCTCCACAATGAGATCTACTGCAGGCCAGGCAGCAGGATGTTATCCAGCCTACCAGCTTAGTGGAGTCTGCCACTAGCAGTCAGTGTAGTCAGCTCAGCTATCCCCATTGAGACCGGGTCTGTG
>NW_027038957.1:7454-32312 GCF_034236695.1 Oncorhynchus nerka
CCTCCTCAACCAGTCCACATTTTCCCTACCTCATCTCTCCTTCCCCTCGTTACCATTACATCACTACCCTGCATATCCTCTCCTCTCCTCTCTCCTCATCAGTTTGCTGTGCTGCTGGAGGAGAGGAGAGAGGAGAGGAGAGTAGAAAGGAGAGAGGAGAGGAGAAAGGAAGGAGGAGAGAGGAGAGGAGAAAGGAGAGGAGAAAGGAGAGAGGAGAGGATAAAGGAGAGAGGAGAGGATAAAGGAGAGGAGAAAGAAGAGAGGAGAGGAGAAAGGAGAGAGGAGAGGAGAAAGGAGAGGAGAGAGGAGAGAGGAGAGGAAAGAGGAGAGGAAAGAGGAGAGAGGAGAGGAAATAGGAGAGAGGAGAGGAGAAAGGAGAGAGGAGAGGAGAGGAGAAAGGAAAGGAGGAGAGGAGAAAGGAAAGAGAGAGAGAAAGGAGAGAAGAGAAAGGAGGAGAGGAGAAAGGAGAGAGGAGAGGAGAAAGGAGAGGAGAGAGGAGAAAGGAGAGAGGAGAGGAAAGAGGAGAGAGGAGAGGAAAAAGGAGAGGAGAAAGGAGAGGAGAAAGGATAGAGGAGAGGAGAAAGGATAGAGGAGAGAGGAGAAAGGAGAGAGGAGAGGAAAGAGGAGAGGAGAGGAGAAAGGAGAGGAGAGGAGAAAGGAGAGAGGAGAGGAAAGAGGAGAGGAGAAAGGAGAGGAGAAAGGAGAGATGAGAGGAGAAAGGAGAGAGGAGCACCTGTGGTTATTATTCCTTAACACCACCAATGAGATCCCTGCAGTATTCACTCTATAACCCCCCCCACACACACACACACACACACACACACACACACACATAATTGTGTAGATCCTATTCCAATGATGAAGTATGCCTTCTGGCCCTTCTGATTTGGGAGGGAGGGAGACGAGAGTCGGAGGAGGATGAGGAGGAGAGAGGTTGGAGGAAGGTTGCCGGGCTTCGGTAGAGGAAGATAACCAGCTACCTTATAAAGAATCTCTTTACTTTCCACCCTGAAATCACATCTTCATTCTGGGTTGAATAGGAGCAGGGATTTGATCAAACACCATGAACCCAAAGCTGACCTTGTATCCCAAATGGCATCCCATTTCCCTATGTAGTGCACTACCTTTACGGACCCTGGTCGAAAGTAACACACTAGAAAGGGAAAAGGGAGCCATTTTGGATACAGCCTCACTATTTCAGCCTATTAGGAGCTGAGGCCTGGGCTGAGATTGCTGCTGCTCCTGTTACAGCCCAAAGCAGTCAGTCTCTCTCCTCTCCCGGACCCTTCCGGACCCTTCCGGAGTCAGAGACGACAGAACATCATCTCGATGAGACAAATAATAAACCACTTATCTTTATTTGAAACCAGGGGGGAGGACATGGAGGGAGGTAGGGGAGGACATGGAGGGAGGTAGGGGAGGACATGGAGGGAGGTAGGGGAGGACGTGGAGGGAGATAGGGGAGGACATGGAGGGAGGACATGGAGGGAGGACATGGAGGGAGGTAGGGGAGGACATGGAGGTAGGGGGAGGTAGGGGAGGACATGGAGGGGGAGGACATGGAGGGAGGTAGGGGAGGACGTGGAGGGAGGGGGTAGGGGAGGACATGGAGGGAGGACATGGAGGGGAGGACGGAGGGAGGTAGGGGAGGACGTGGAGGGAGGTAGGGGAGGACATGGAGGAGGACATGGAGGGAGGTAGGGAGGACATGGAGGGAGGACATGGGGGAGGACATGGAGGGAGGTAGGGGAGGACATGGAGGGAGGACATGGAGGGGAGGACATGGAGGGAGGTAGGGGAGGACATGGAGGGAGGTAGGGGAGGACATGGAGGGATGTATGGGGGGGGAGGACATGGAGGGAGGTAGGGGAGAACATGGAGGGAGGTAGGGGGAGGACATGGAGGGAGGTAGGGGAGGAGGGAGGTAGGGGAGGACATGGAGGGAGATAGGGGAGGACATGGAGGGAGGACATGGAGGGAGGACGTAGGGAGGGAGGTAGGGGAGGACATGGAGGGAGGTAGGGGAGGACATGGAGGGATGGAGGGAGGACATGGAGGGAGGTAGGGGAGGAGGGAGGTAGGGGAGGACATGGAGGGATGACATAGGGAGAGGACATGGAGAGGGGAGGACATGGAGGGATGTGGAGGGGAGGACATGGTAGGGGGATGGAGGGAGGTAGGGGAGGACATGGAGGGATAGGGAGAACATGGAGGGAGGTAGGGGGGGACATGGAGGGGGGGAGGACATGGAGGGACATAGGGGGAGGACATGGAGGGGGAGGACATGGAGGGAGGTAGGGGGAGGACATGGGAGGGGAGGACATGAGGGGATGTAGGGGGGAGGACATGGGGGATGTAGGGGGGAGGACATGGAGGGAGGTAGGGGAGGACATGGAGGGAGGTATGGGGGAGAACATGGAGGGAGGTAGGGGAGGACATGGAGGGAGGTAGGGGAGGACATGGAGGGAGGGGGGAGGACATGGAGGGAGGTAGGGGAGGACATGGAGGGAGGTAGGGGTAGGGGACATGGAGGGATGTAGGGAGATGGAGGGATGTAGGGGAGGACATGGAGGGATGTAGGGGAGGACATGGAGGGATGTAGGGGAGGACATGGAGGGGATGTAGGGGGAGGACATGGAGGACATGGAGGGAGGTAGGGGGGGGAGTAGGGGAGGACATGGAGGGAGGTAGGGAGGGAGGTAGGGGAGGACGTGGAGGGAGATAGGGGAGGACATGGAGGGAGGACATGGAGGGAGGTAGGGGAGGGTGGAGGAGGTAGGGGAGGACGTGGAGGGAGGTAGGGGAGGATGGAGGGAGATAGGGGAGGATGGAGGGAGGACATGGAGGGAGGTAGGGGAGGGAGGTAGGGGAGGGAGGGATAGGGGAGGACATGGAGGGAGGACATGGAGGGAGGGGTAGGGGGAGGGACATGGGGAGGAGGACATGGAGGGAGGTAGGGGAGGACATGGAGGGAGGTAGGGAGGACATGGAGGGAGGTAGGGGAGGACATGGAGGGAGGGGGATGGAGGGAGGACATGGAGGGAGGACATGGAGGGAGGTAGGGGAGGACATGGAGGGAGGTAGGGAGCGACATGGAGGGAGGTAGGGAGGACATGGAGGGATGTAGGGGAGGACATGGAGGGATGTAGGGGAGGACATGGAGGGGAGGACATGGAGGGAGGTAGGGAGGACATGGGAGAGGAGGTAGGGGAGGACATGGAGGGAGGGGGAGGACATGGGGGAGGACATGGAGGGAGGTAGGGGAGGACATGGAGGGGAGGACATGGAGGGAGGTAGGGGAGGACAGGGATGTAGGGGAGGACATGGAGGGAGGTGGGATGGAGGGAGGACATGGAGGGGAGGACATGGAGGGAGGACATGGAGGGGAGGACATGAGGGGAGGACATGGAGGGGAGGACATGGAGGGAGGTAGGGGAGGACATGGGGGGTAGGGGAGGACATGGGGGATAGGGGAACATGGGGGAGGTAGGGGAGGACATGGAGGGGAGGGAGAACATGGAGGGAGGTAGGGGAGGACATGGGGGAGGTAGGGGGAGGACATGGAGGGAGTAGGGAGGACATGGGGGATAGGGGAGGACATGGAGGGAGGTAGGGAGGACATGGAGGGATAGGGGAGGACATGGAGGGGAGGACATGGAGGGAGGTAGGGGAGGACATGGAGGGATGTAGGGGAGGACATGGAGGGGGGACATGGAGGGATGTAGGGGAGGACATGGAGGGAGGTAGGGGGGACATGGAGGGAGGACATGGAGGGAGGTAGGGGAGGACATGGAGGGAGGGACGTAGGGGAGGACATGGGGGATGTAGGGAGGACATGGGGATGTAGGGGAGGACATGGAGGGGAGGACATTAGGGGAGGACATGGGGGAGGGGGGACGTAGGGGAGGACATGGGGGATGTAGGGGAGGAGGGGAGGACATGGGGGATGTAGGGGAGGACATGGGGGATGTAGGGGGAGGACATGGGGGGAGGAGGACGTAGGGGAGGACATGGAGGGATGTGGAGGGGAGGGGAGGGATTAGGGGAGGACATGGAGGGGAGGACATGGGGGAGTAGGGAGGACATGGGGGATGTAGGGGAGACATGGTGGGATGTAGTAGGGGAGGACATGGGGGGAGGGGGATGGGGGAGGGGAGGACATGGGGGGAGGACATAGGGGAGGACATGGTGGGGGGAGGGGGAGGACATGGGGGATAGGGGAGGACATGGTGGGGAGGGGGACATGGAGGGATGGAGGGGGAGGACATGGGAGGGGAGGACATGGAGGGACATAGGGGAGGACATGGAGGGATGGAGGGGAGGACATGGATGGGGGAGGACATGGAGGGACATAGGGGAGGACATGGAGGGGAGGACATGGAGGGACATAGGGAGGACATGGAGGGGAGGACATGGATGGACATAGGGGAGGACATGGAGGGGAGGACATGGAGGGGAGGGGAGAACATGGAGGGAGGTAGGGGAGGAACATGGAGGGATGAGGGGAGGACATGGAGGGGAGAACATGGAGGGACATAGGGAGGACATGGAGGGGAGGAACATGGAGGGAGGTAGGGGAGGACATTAGGGAGGAACATGGAGGGATGTAGGGGAGGACATGGAGGGGAGAACAGGGAGGGACATAGGGGAGGACATGGAGGGAGGTAGGGGAGGACATTAGGGGAGGAACATGTAGGGATGTAGGGGAGGACATTAGGGGAGGACATGGAGGGGAGGACATGGAGGGGAGGACATGGAGGGACACTGGAGGTGCAACAGGGTTTGGATCGGCCTCTAATAAGGCCTGGACCCGAGGCAGTGAGGTGTTCGTCAGAAACAAACACGGATGTGAATCTCTCAGCTCAAATGTCTTCAGCAGTTCTACACAAACAGACAAACGGACAGACAGCTGCTCATTGGGAGACATGCTGTCTGTCCACCAAAGAGACGTGGAGAGGAACCTGTCCATCTGCTTGAACCAGTCAGATCTCGGACTTTTAAACGACTTGGACAACTACGACACACATTTCTACTTCCTTGACACCAAAGAGCAGCAACACGTCAACAGACTAAATCTAAATCAATCAAACATATCGACGTCCTGAAAAGAAAAGCTGCCGTGGAACGAGTCACCAGAACGCGTCAATAAAACGTCCTCACCACCTTCATATTAGGTCACTGATGTCTTACTGAGAAGACAACTGGACTGAGGGGCGCAGGACATCCAGGTCCTAATAACATGCAGATCAACGCAGCCTAAACAGGTTGCCGTCCCGGTTGGCCTGCGTCTGTCTGCTCAGACTAGTGAGGAGAACGGCATCGACATAACGTTCATTAGGAACCTGTGTGTGGTTGAGTGTTGTTTTGTAGTGTGTTAACGTGTTGAGAGACCAGGCCAGGGAAAGAGAAGGGAGAGACCAGGGGAAGAGAAGGGAGAGACCAGGGGAAGAGAAGGGAGAGACCAGGGGAAGAGAAGGGAGAGACCAGGGGAAGAGAAGGGAGAGACCAGGGAAAGAGAAGGGAGAGACCAGGGGAAGAGAAGGGAGAGACCAGGGAAAGAGAAGGGAGAGACCAGGGAAAGAGAAGGGAGAGACCAGGGGAAGAGAAGGGAGAGACCAGGGAAAGAGAAGGGAGAGACCAGGCCAGGGAAGAGAAGGGAAAGACAAGGCCAGGGAAAGAGAAGGGAGAGACCAGGCCAGGGAAGAGAAGGGAGAGACCAGGGAAGAGAAGGGAGAGACCAGGCCAGGGAAAGAGAAGGGAGAGACCAGGCCAGGGACGAGAAGGGAGAGACCAGGCCAGGGAATGAGAAGGGAGAGACCAGGCCAGGGAAGAGAAGGGAGAGACCAGGCCAGGGAAAGAGAAGGAAGAGATCAGGGAAATATAAGGGAGAGACCAGGTCAGGGAAAGAGAAGGGAGGGACCAGGCCAGGAGAAGAGAAGGGAGAGATCAGGCCAGGGGAAGAGAAGGGAGAGACCAGGCCAGGGGAAGAGAAGGGAGAGACCAGGGGAAGAGAAGGGAGAGACCAGGCCAGGGAAAGAGAAGGGAGAGACCAGGCCACGGAAGAGAAGGGAGAGACCAGGCCAGGGAAGAGAAGGGAGAGACCAGGCCAGGGAAGAGAAGAGAGAGACCAGACCAGGGAAAGAGAAGGGAGAGACCAGGCCAGGGAAAGAGAAGGAAGAGATCAGGGAAATATAAGGGAGAGACCAGGTCAGGGAAAGAGAAGGGAGGGACCAGGCCAGGGAAATAGAAGGAGAGACCAGGCCAGGGAAAGGAGGGACCAGGCCAGGGGAAGAGAAAGGAGAGACCAGGCCAGGGAAAGAGAAGGGAGAGACCAGGCCAGGGGAAGAGAAGGGAGAGACCAGGCCAGGGAAAGAGAAGGGAGAGACCAGGCCAGGGGAAGAGAAGAGAAGGGAGAGATCAGGCCAGGGGAAGAGAAGAGAAGGGAGAGACCAGGCCAGGGGAAGAGAAGGGAGAGACCAGGCCAGGGGAAGAGAAGAGAATGGAGAGATCAGGCCAGGGGAAGAGAAGAGAAGGGAGAGATCAGGCCAGGGGAAGAGAAGAGAAGGGAGAGATCAGGCCAGGGGAAGAGAAGAGAAGGGAGAGATCAGGCCAGGGGAAGAGAAGGGAGAGACCAGGCCAGGGGAGTCCATTTAAGTCATTTAGCAGACGCTCTTATCCAGAGCGACTTACAAAGACCTTATGACATCCAGTGGAACAGCCACTTTACAATAGTGCATCTAAATATTTTAAGGGGGTGAGAAGGATTACTTTATCCTATCCTAGGTATTCCTTAAAGAGGTGGGGTTTCAGGTGAAAGAGGGAGAGATCAGGCCAGGGTGATTGACTCCGCTGTCCTGGCATCGTGAGGGAGTTTGTTCCACCATTGGGGGCCAGAGCAGCGAACAGTTTTGACTGGGCTGAGCGGGAACTGTACTTCCTCAGTGGTAGGGAGGAGAGATCAGGCAGGCCAGAGGTGGATGAACCAGTGCCCTTGTTTGGGTGTAGGGCCTGATCAGAGCCTGAGGTACTGAGGTGCCGTTCCCCTCACAGCTCCGTAGGCAAGCACCATGGTCTTGTAGAGGATGCGAGAGATCAGGCCAGGGGAAGAGAAGAGAAGGGAGAGACCAGGCCAGGGGAAGAGAAGAGAGAGATCAGGCCAGGGGAAGAGAAGAGAAGGGAGAGACCAGGCCAGGGGAAGAGAAGAGAGAGATCAGGCCAGGGGAAGAGAAGAGAAGGGAGAGACCAGGCCAGGGGAAGAGAAGAGAGAGATCAGGCCAGGGGAAGAGAAGAGAAGGGAGAGACCAGGCTAGGGGAAGAGAAGAGAGAGACCAGGCCAGGGGAAGAGAAGAGAGAGACCAGGCCAGGGGAAGAGAAGGGAGAGACCAGGGAAAGAGAAGGGAGAGATCAGGCCAGGGGAAGAGAAGGGAGAGATCAGGCCAGGGAAGAGAAGAGAAGGGAGAGACCAGGCCAGGGGAAGAGAAGGGAGAGATCAGGCCAGGGGAAGAGAAGAGAAGGAGAGACCAGGCCAGGGGGAAGAGAAGGGAGAGATCAGGCCAGGGGAAGAGAAGAGAAGGGAGAGACCAGGCCAGGGGAAGAGAAGGGAGAGATCAGGCCAGGGGAAGAGAAGAGAAGGGAGAGACCAGGCCAGGGGAAGAGAAGAGAAGGGAGAGATCAGGCCAGGGGAAGAGAAGAGAAGGGAGAGACCAGGCCAGGGGAAGAGAAGGAGAGATCAGGCCAGGGGAAGAGAAGGGAGAGACCAGGGAAGAGAAGGGAGAGATCAGGAGAAGGGGATCAGGCCAGGGAAGAGAAGGGAGAGATCAGGCCAGGGGAAGAGAAGAGGAGAGATCAGGCCAGGGGAAGAGAAGAAGGAGAGACCAGGCCAGGGAAAGAGAAGGGAGAGATCAGGCCAGGGAAAGAGAAGGGAGAGATCAGGCCAGGGGAAGAGAAGAGAAGGGAGAGACCAGGTCAGGGGAAGAGAAGGGAGAGATCAGGCCAGGGGAAGAGAAGAGAAGGGAGAGATCAGGCCAGGGGAAGAGAAGAGAAGGGAGAGATCAGGCCAGGGGAAGAGAAGAGAAGGGAGAGACCAGGCCAGGGGAAGAGAAGGGAGAGATCAGGCCAGGGGAAGAGAAGGGAGAGATCAGGCCAGGGGAAGAGAAGAGAAGGGAGAGATCAGGCCAGGGGAAGAGAAGAGAAGGGAGAGATCAGGCCAGGGGAAGAGAAGGGAGAGATCAGGCCAGGGGAAGAGAAGGAGAGACCAGGGAAAGAGAAGGAGAGATCAGGCCTGGGGAAGAGAAGAGAAGGGAGAGATCAGGCCAGGGAAGAGAAGGAGAGAAGGAGGGGAAGAGAAGGGAGGACCAGGGGAAGAGAAGGGAGAGATCAGGCCAGGGAAGAGAAGGGGAGATGACCAGGGAAAAGAAGGGAAGGGAGAGATCAGGCCTGGGGAAGAGAAGAGAAGGGAGAGATCAGGCCAGGGGAAGAGAAGGGAGAGACCAAGGGAGAGCCAGGGGAAGAGAAGGAGAGACCAGGCCAGGGAAGAGAAGGGAGAGACCAGGCCAGGGAAGAGAAGGGAGAGACCAGGCCAGGAAGAGAAGGGAGGACCAGGCCAGGGAAAGAGACCAGGCCAGGGGAAGAGAAGGGAGAGACCAGGCCAGGGAAAGAGAAGGGAGAGACCAGGCCAGGGAAAGAGAAGGGAGAGACCAGGCCAAGGAAAGAGAAGGGAGAGACCAGGCCAAGGAAAGAGAAGGGAGGGACCAGGCCAGGAAAGAGAAGGAGAGACCAGGCCAGGGAAAGAGAAGGGAGAGACCAGGCCAGGGAAAGAGAAGGGAGGCCAAGGAAAGAGAAGGGAGGGACCAGGCCAGGGAAAGAGAAGGGAGAGACCAGGCCAGGGAAAGAGAAGGGAGAGACCAGGCCAAGGAAAGAGAAGGGAGGGACCAGGCCAAGGAAAGAGAAGGGAGGGACCAGGCCAGGGAAAGAGAAGGGAGAGACCAGGCCAGGGAAAGAGAAGGGAGGGACCAGGCCAGGGGAAGAGAAGGGAGAGATCCGACCAGGGAAAGAGGTCTCTCTCTTATCCAGAGAGACATACAGTAGTGTGTGGATAGACAGGTCTCTAACTCCCTCAGCTCCACAATGAGATCTACTGCAGGCCAGGCAGCAGGATGTTATCCAGCCTACCAGCTTAGTGGAGTCTGCCACTAGCAGTCAGTGTAGTCAGCTCAGCTATCCCCATTGAGACCGGGTCTGTGCCAATTGTGCAAGTTCTCCCACTTAAAAAGATGAGAGAGGCCTGTAATTTTCATCATAGGTACACTTCAACTATGACAGAAAATTGAGAAAAAAAAATCCAGAAAATCACATTGTAGGATTTTTTTATGAATTTATTTGCAAATTATGGTGGAAAATAAGTATTTAGGGTGCCTGGTTGGCCCTGGAGCTCTGACCGCCTGACTCGGCCCTGGAGCTCTGACCGCCTGACTCGGCCCTGGAGCGCTGACAGCCTGACTCGACCCTGGAGCTCTGACCGCCTGACTCGGCCCTGGAGCTCTGACCGCCTGACTCGGCCCTGGAGCTCTGACCGCCTGACTCGGCCCTGGAGCTCTGACCGCCTGACTCGGCCCTGGAGCTCTGACCGCCTGACTCGGCCCTGGAGCGCTGACAGCCTGACTCGACCCTGGAGCTCTGACCGCCTGACTCGGCCCTGGAGCTCTGACCGCCTGACTCGGCCCTGGAGCTCTGACCGCCTGACTCGGCCCTGGAGCTCTGACCGCCTGACTCGGCCCTGGAGCTCTGACAGCCTGACTCGACCCTGGAGCGCTGACAGCCTGACTCGGCCCTGGAGCGCTGACAGCCTGACTCGGCCCTGGAGCGCTGACAGCCTGACTCGACCCTGGAGCTCTGACAGCCTGACTCAACCCTGGAGCTCTGACCGCCTGACTCGACCCTGGAGCTCTGACCGCCTGACTCTGGCCCTGGAGCGCTGACAGCCTGACTCTGGCCATGGAGCTCTGACCACCTGACTCGGCCCTGGAGCTCTGACCGCCTGACTCTGGCCCTGGAGCGCTGACAGCCTGACTCGGCCATGGAGCTCTGAGCACCTTGGTTCTATAAGACAGCAGTTGAAGGGGAATGTGTGTATTGAAAGGCCTGTGTCTAACCATTGACAGGGTTTTACGAGGTGAAGGTAAGTGCTTTAGAGGTACATACTGTGAAACGTGGGCTATGACGTTTTCCTGAAGGTAACAATGAGGCAGGAATGTGGAAGGATCTCCAATCAGTTCGGAGAGGTATGGACAGAGGAATGCTGTAGTTTAAGACTTAGCCTTGTCCTTAGAAACATCCCATTCTGTCCTACCACTGCCGTCAGCCGCAGCTTGCTCTTTGTGTTCACGCGGGGAACGTAAAGATAGATCCTATCCTATTCTGTGTACGCTGAATGCTTTGCTTAGAAGTTACCTGGCTTTGTGTTGACGGGGGAAAGTAAGTTAGATTTTATTGAGTTTATTCTATTCTGTGGGCCACATGTTCATAGTAGTAACTTCACTACGAGCACATTCAACAATATCTGTTAACAATATAAGTGGATAAATAGCCAGTACTTAACCACTTCAGTAAGTCTACAGGAACAACATGAATAGGACTTCATAGCAGCTGTATTAGTACTTAACCACTTCACTAAGTCTACAGGAACAACATGAATAGGGCTTCATAGCAGCTGTATTAGTACTTAACCACTTCACTAAGTCTACAGGAACAACATGAATAGGGCTTCATAGCAGCTGTATTAGTAATTCACTAAGTCTACAGGAACAACATGAATAGGGCTTCATAGCAGCTGTATTAGTACTTCACTAAGTCTACAGGAACAACATGAATAGGGCTTCATAGCAGCTGTATTAGTACTTAACCACTTCACTAAGTCTACAGGAACAACATGAATAGGGCTTCATAGCAGCTGTGTTAGTACTTAGCCACTCCACTAAGTCTACAGGAACAACATGAATAGGGCTTCATAGCAGCTGTATTAGTGATTCACGAAGTCTACAGGAACAACATGAATAGGGCTTCATAGCAGCTGTATTAGTAATTCACTAAGTCTACAGGAACAACATGAATAGGGCTTCATAGCAGCTGTAGTCCTGTAGACTGTCTCTCTTTCTCTTCTTTAGTCTGGTCTGTTTATTCAACAGACCTGGTTGGTCCTGTAGACTGGCTCTCTCTCTTCTTTAGTCTGAAACCTACCCTAGCAGACCAAGACAGAGACCTACCCTAGCAGACCAAGACAGAGACCTACCCTAGCAGACCAAGACAGAGACCTACCCTAGCAGACCAAGACAGAGACCTACCCTAGCAGACCAAGACAGAGACCTACCCTAGCAGACCAAGACAGAGACCTACCCTAGCAGACCAAGACAGAGACCTATCCTAGCAGACCAAGACAGAGCCCTATCCTAGCAGACCAAGACAGAGCCCTACCCTAGCAGACCAAGACAGAGACCTACCCTAGCAGACCAAGACAGAATCCAGAGAAAACCAGCATTAGAGACAAGCAGACGTTCAGACCACTGATTCAGGGACCTCTGGTAAGGGCTGAATGTATTAGATGACAGGGGACATGTCCTGGGGGGGGGAACATGACAGTGGTTTTCAAACCTCTCCTCTGGGATCCCCAGCTGTTTTACCATGTTGTTGTAGCCCTGAACTATCTGGCAGGATTCACCAATCAGGGGCTTGATGATTAGTAACCCTGAACTATCTGACCTGATTCACCAATCAGGGGCTTGATGATTAGTAACCCTGAACTATCTGACCTGATTCACCAATCAGGGGCTTGATGATTAGTAACCCTGAACTATCTGACCTGATTCACCAATCAGGGGCTTGATGATTAGTAACCCTGAACTATCTGACCTGATTCACCAATCAGGGGCTTGATGATTAGTAACCCTGAACGAGCTGACCTACTAACCAATCAGGGGCTTGATGATTAGTCACCCTGAACTAGCTGACCTACTAACCAATCAGGGGCTTGATGATTAGTAACCATGAACTATCTGACCTGATTCACCAATCAGTGGCTTGATGATTGGTAACCCTGAACTATCTGACCTGATTCACCAATCAGGGGATTGATGATTAGTAACCCTGAACTAGCTGACCTGATTCACCAATCAGGGGATTGATGATTAGTAACCCTGAACTAGCTGACCTACTAGCCAATCAGGGGCTTGATGATTAGTAACCCTGAACGAGCTGACCTACTAGCCAATCAGGGGCTTGGTGATTAGTAACCCTGAACTAGCTGACCTACTAGCCAATCAGGGGCTTGATAATTAGTAACCCTGAACTAGCTGACCTGATTCACCAATCAGGTGCCTTGATGATTAGTAGACCAGTTGAATCAGGTGTGTCAGTTCTAGAACAGACTGCGTGGAACGGCTGGGGGTCTCTGAGGAGAGGCTGGAAAACCAGATGGTCTATAAACTAATGATGTTTGATCCACAAAAATAACACGAGTAGTTCAGGTGAGGAAGACGTAGCAAGATGATTCTCATATTTTGCAAACTGTGTCAATGCCAATACAGTTGCAAACTGTGTCAATGCCAAGACAGAGAGAGAGAGAGAGAGAGAGAGAGAGAGAGAGAGAGAGAGAGAGAGAGAGAGAGAGAGAGAGAGAGACAGAGAGAGAGAGAGAGAGAGAGACAGAGAGAGAGAGAGAGAGACAGAGAGAGAGAGAGAGAGACAGAGAGAGAGAGAGAGAGAGAGAGAGAGACAGAGAGAGAGAGAGACAGAGAGAGAGAGAGAGAGAGAGAGAGAGACAGAGAGAGAGATAGAGACAGAGAGAGAGAGAGAGAGAGAGACAGAGAGAGAGAGAGAGAGAGAAAGAGAAATGAAGAGAGAACATTCCTCTTTGCAGGGGTCCTGTCTGAAGTCTCCTATGGCTGACTGACACACCTGGTGCCGTAGTCTGTAGTCGCTCTCTCCTCCCCACAGCAGCATCAGTCAGCTCAGCCAGACAGCAGTGTCAACTCTACCTACCGCTGGGCCACACATAAATAACATCCTCCAGATGGCCAGAGAAAACAGTCCAGCCCCATCCCTACCCAGCCCAGCCCCATCCCTACCCAGCCCAGCCCAGCCCCATCCCTACCCATCCCAACCAGCCCAGCTCCATCCGAACCAGCCCAGCCCCATCCCTACCCAGCCCTGTCCCTACCCATCCCCATCCCTACCCAGCCCAGCCCCATCCCTACCCAGCCCAGCCCCTACCCAGCCCATCCCCGTCCCTACCCATCCCTACCCAGCCCAGCCCCATCCCTACCCATCCCAACCAGCCCCATCCCAACCAGCCCAACCCCATCCCTACCCATCCCAACCAGCCCAGCTCCATCCGAACCAGCCCAGCCCCATCCCTACCCAGCCCAGCCCCTACCCAGCCCAGCCCCATCCCTACCCATCCCCTACCCAGCCCAGCCCCATCCCAACCCCATCCCTACCCAGCCCCATCCCTACCCAGCCCCTACCCAGCCCCATCCCTACCCATCCCAACCAGCCCAGCTCCATCCCTACCCAGCCCCTACCCAGCCCAGCCCCGTCCCTACCCAGCCCAGCCCCATCCCTACCCAGCCCAGCCCCTACCCAGCCCCTAAAAAGCCCAGGCCCATCCCTACCCATCCCAACCAGCCCAGCCCCGTCCCTACCCAGCCCAGCCCCATCCCTACCCAGCCCAGCTCCATCCCTACCCAGCCCTATCCCTACCCAGCCCCGTCCCTACCCAGCCCCATCCAGCCCTAACCAGCCCCATCCCTACCCAGCCCCGTCCCTAACCAGCCCCATCGCTACCCAGCCCAGCCCCGTCCCTACCCAGCCCTACCCATCCCAACCAGCCCAGCTCCATCCCTACCCATCCCAACCAGCCCAGCTCCATCCCAACCAGCCCAACCCCATCCCTACCCAACCCCAGCCCTACCCAGCCACATCCCTACCCAGCCCAGCCCCATCCCTACCCAGCCCCATCCCTACCCAGCCCAGCCCCATCCCTACCCAGCCCCATCCCTACCCAGCCCCATCCCTACCCAGCCCCATCCTACCCAGCCCCATCCCTACCCAGCCCAGCCCCATCCCCCAGCCCCATCCCTACCCAACCCAGCCCCATCCCTACCCAGCCCAGCCCCATCCCTCAAACCCAGCCCCATCCCTACCCAGCCCAGCCCCATCCCTACCCAGCCCCATCCCCATCCAGCCCCCCATCCCTACCCATCCCAGCCCTATCCCAACCCAGCCCCATCCAGCCCAGCCCTAACCAGCTCCATCCCAGCCCCATCCAGCCCAGCCCTAACCAGCCCCATCCCTACCCAGCCCCTACCCAGCCCAGCCCCGTCCCTACCCAGCCCCGTCCCTACCCTATCCCTTCAAATTGACATGATTAGAGGTTCCAAACCCATTCAAATTGACAGGATTAGAGGTTCCAAACCCATTCAAATGGACAGGATTAGAGGTTCCAAACCCATTCAAATGGACAGGATTAGAGGTTCCAAACCCATTCAAATTGACAGGATTAGAGGTTCCAAACCCATTCAAATTGACAGGATTAGAGGTTCCAAACCCATTCAAATGGACAGGATTAGAGGTTCCAAACCCATTCAAATGGACAGGGTTCCAAACCCATTCAAATGGACAGGATTAGAGGTTCCAAACCCATTCAAATTGACAGGATTAGAGGTTCCAAACCCATTCAAATGGACAGGATAAGAGGTTCCAAACCCATTCAAATGGACAGGATCAGAGGTTCCAAACCCATTCAAATGGACAGGATTAAAGGTTCCAAACCCATTCAAATGGACAGGATTAAAGGTTCCAAACCCATTCAAATGGACATGATTAGAGGTTCCAAACCCATTCAAATTGACAGGATTAAAGGTTCCAAGCAAATTCTATGGATTCTATTTCTAGGGTATTGATCCTGGCAAAGTTTCAAACAATGATAGCAAAATGTTGAACATAATTACTTGTTATTGGTCTCTCTGACAGAGCTCCAGAGTTCCTCTGTTCATTACTATTGAACAGGACATTACCTAATCATTACTATTGAACATGACGTTACCTAATCATTACTATTGAACATGACGTTACCTAACCTAATCATTACTATTGAACATGACGTTACCTAATCATTACTATTGAACAGGACAATCATTACTATTGAACATGTTACCTAATCATTACTATTGAACCTAATCATTACTATTGAACATAATCATTACTATTGAACAGGACATTACCTAATCATTACTATTGAACAGGACATTACCTAATCATTATATTGAACAGGACATTACCTAACATTACCTAATCATTACTATTGAACATGACATTACCTAATCATTATATTGAACAGGACATTACCTAATCATTACTATTTGACATTACCTAATCATTATATTGAACAGGACATTACCTAATCATTACTATTACCTAATCATTACCTAATCATTACTATTGAACAGGACATTACCTAATCATTATATTGAACAGGACATTACCTAATCATTACTATTGAACAGGACATTACCTAATCATTATATTGAACAGGACATTACCTAATCATTACTATTGAACAGGACATTACCTAATCATTACTATTGAACAGGACATTACCTAATCATTACTATTGAACAGGACATTACCTAATCATTACTATTGAACAGGACATTACCTAATCATTACTATTGAACAGGACATTACCTAATCATTACTATTGAACAGGACGTTACCTAATCATTACTATTGAACAGGACATTACCTAATCATTACTATTGAACAGGACATTACCTAATCATTACTATTGAACAGGACATTACCTAATCATTACTATTGAACAGGACGTTACCTAATCATTACTATTGAACATTGAACGTTACCTAATCATTACTATTGAACAGGACGTTACCTAATCATTACTATTGAACAGGAACATTACTATTGGACATTACCTAATCATTACTATTGAACAGGACATTACCTAATCATTACTATTGAACATTGAACAGGACATTACCTAATCATTACTATTGACATTACCTAATCATTACTATTGAACAGGACATTACCTAATCATTACTATTGAACAGGAATTGAACAGGAAACTAATCATTCTATTGAACAAGATGAACACGTTTTCATTGTCAATAATGAATGACATAATTAAAACACAAATACATAAAAAGCCAAGATCCTATTTTCTCCTGATGGATTTAAAGATATAAAACAGACCAACAACAACATGCTGTAATTGAAGACATGTAAAAATATGAGATACTGAGAAAATGTCTTGTTGAAATGAACCGGCTGTCTGACTGACTTAGTACGACAGCTGAATTACCCCATGCTGGCTGAAATCAGTCTGAGAGAAACGCCTGGCTCAGTTCAAACAGATCTGTATGAATTACCATTAATGCTGAGAGAGAGATCTCATTACTACACACACACACAGGACGTTACACACAGGCAGACACACACACACACACACACACAGGCACAGGCAGACGTCTTGTTGAAATGAACACACACACACACACACACACAGAGACACAGGCAGACTATTGAACACACATTACACACACACACACACACACACACACACACACACACACGCACACACACACACACACACACAGACGCACACACACACACACACAGGCACAGGCAGACGCACACACACACACACACACACAGAGACACAGGCAGACGCACACACACACACACACACACACACACACACACACACATACACGCACACACACACATACATACACACACACAGGGATATATTAAGAGAGAGGAGAGAACTCAACTCCAGTGTCTTTGATTGTGTTAATCCACCGTGGTATAAAACACTCCAGGATATATCATATTTCTTGACATAATTGGAGCAGGTTTTTATGTTCAGATGACGAGAGGGGGGACATTTTATTCCGTTTTTTACTCCTTGATAAGAGACACAAATTACAAAAATATTTTTTATAATTCAGAATCAGACATACTAAAAAAACACATTTAAAAACATCTTAGGTCTGACAGCTGGGTGAATCAAGCCCGTCGTCATCGGAAACATCCAGGCAACAATACAGCCTAATACCTCGTGTCAATATAGTACTTAGGATACTACTGGTGGCTGAGTTTAGTCTGGTTTAGTCTAGTTTAGTCTGGTTTAGTCTGGTTTAGTCTAGTTTAGTCTAGTTTAGTCTGGTTTAGTCTGGTTTAGTCTGAGTTTAGTCTGGTTTAGTCTGGTTTAGTCTAGTTTAGTCTGGTTTAGTCTAGTTTAGTCTGGTTTAGTCTGAGTTTAGTCTGAGTTTAGTCTGCTTTAGTCTGGTTTAGTCTAGTTTAGTCTGGTTTAGTCTGGTTTAGTCTGAGTTTAATCTGGTTTAGTCTAGTTTAGTCTGAGTTTAGTCTGAGTTTAATCTGGTTTAGTCTGGTTTAGTCTGGTTTAGTCTGAGTTTTAGTCTGAGTTTAGTCTGGTTTAGTCTGGTTTAGTCTGAGTTTAGTCTGGTTTAGTCTGGTTTAGTCTGAGTTTAGTCTGGTTTAGTCTAGTTTAGTCTGGTTTAGTCTGAGTTTAGTCTGGTTTAGTCTAGTTTAGTCTGGTTTAGTCTAGTTTAGTCTAGTTTAGTCTAGTTTAGTCTGGTTTAGTCTGGTTTAGTCTGAGTTTAGTCTGAGTTTAGTCTGGTTTAGTCTAGTGTAGTCTAGTTTAGTCTGGTTTAGTCTAGTTTAGTCTAGTTTAATCTGGTTTAGTCTGGTTTAGTCTAGTTTAGTCTAGTTTAGTCTGGTTTAGTCTGGTTTAGTCTGTCCTTTAAGAATAATCAACTCCTTCCAGACATGTCACTGGCAGTAGGGTTCCACTGGCAGGGGGGGGAGGATTCGTTCCATTTTCAAGTCAGTCCGTTTCAATTTCCCCTCGTTGGAATGGCTGTTAAATCTCCTGAATTGCCGACATTGAAATGGAATTGATCCCAACCTCTTCTGCCGCTCTGCAGAGCCCCCAGCTTGTGGTTGAGCCCGACACGGAGCCATTATAACAGGCCTTGGTGTAGTCCGCCATGTGAAACGGGCTGAAACACCTGTATAAACAGAGCCCGGGGCCCGAGGCACAAACAGCACCCCAGTACCTATATAGTTCACTACCTTCCATCAGGGCCCATAGGGTAGTGCACTATACTAGGGCATAATAGGGACATTTGGGACTCATCCACTGGTGTTGAGTGAGGCCTGATGTGTAGGCCTTGATCCAGACAGGGGCCTTTACGCGTCTGCCAGTGTCCCAGTGTGTGTTTTTAAACAAGGACCACATTGCAGTCGGACTGCACAGAATCACACACTCTCTTACACCCTGAATCACTACGTCCCAAACTGAGTGATTCTGTGCCTGGTCTTTTCTCTAACTGATACCCCCCCCAAAAACATACTGCTAGAACCCTGTTTCACTCAGCCCTGCTCATCTCATACTACAGTACTGAAACTATACTGCCTCCAAACACTCTGGTCCATGTTAAAGTCTGCTGCCTCAACACTCTGGTCCATGTTAAACTCTGCTGCCTCAACACTCTGGTCCATGTTAAACTCTGCTGCCTCAACACTCTGGTCCATGTTAAACTCTACTGCCTCAACACTCTGGTCCATGTTAAACTCTACTGCCTCCAAACAGTCTGGTCCATGTTAAACTCTACTGCCTCAACACTCTGGTCCATGTTAAACTCTACTGGCTCAACACTCTGGTCCACGTTAAACTCTACTGCCTCAACACTCTGGTCCATGTTAAACTCTACTGCCTCAACACTCTGGTCCATGTTAAACTCTACTGCCTCAACACTCTGGTCCATGTTAAACTCTACTGCCTCAACGCTCTGGTCCATGTTAAACTCTACTGCCTCAACGCTCTGGTCCATGTTAAACTCTACTGCCTCAACGCTCTGGTCCACGTTAAACTCTACTGCCTCAACACTCTGGTCCATGTTAAACTCTACTGCCTCAACACTCTGGTCCATGTTAAACTCTACTGCCTCAACACTCTGGTCCATGTTAAACTCTACTGCCTCCACACTCTGGTCCATGTTAAACTCTACTGCCTCCACACTCTGGTCCACGTTAAACTCTACTGCCTCAACACTCTGGTCCATGTTAAACTCTACTGCCTCAACACTCTGGTCCATGTTAAACTCTACTGCCTCAACACTCTGGTCCATGTTAAACTCTACTGCCTCCACACTCTGGTCCATGTTAAACTCTACTGCCTCAACACTCTGGTCCATGTTAAACTCTACTGCCTCAACACTCTGGTCCATGTTAAACTCTACTGCCTCCAAACACTCTGGTCCATGTTAAACTCTACTGCCTCCAAACACTCTGGTCCATGTTAAACTCTACTGCCTCCAAACACTCTGGTCCATGTTAAACTCTACTGCCTCCAAACACTCTGGTCCATGTTAAACTCTACTGCCTCAACACTCTGGTCCATGTTAAACTCTACTGCCTCCAAACACTCTGGTCCATGTTAAACTCTACTGCCTCAACACTCTGGTCCACGTTAAACTCTACTGCCTCAACACTCTGGTCCATGTTAAACTACTGCCTCAACACTCTGGTCCATGTTCAACACTCTGGTCCATGTTAAACTCTACTGCCTCAACACTCTGGTCCATGTTAAACTCTACTGCCTCAACACTCTGGTCCATGTTAAACTCTACTGCCTCAACACTCTGGTCCATGTTAAACTCTACTGCCTCAACACTCTGGTCCATGTTAAACTCTACTGCCTCCAAACACTCTGGTCCATGTTAAACTCTACTGCCTCCAAACACTCTGGTCCATGTTAAACTCTACTGCCTCAACACTCTGGTCCATGTTAAACTCTACTGCCTCCAAACACTCTGGTCCATGTTAAACTCTACTGCCTCCAAACACTCTGGTCCATGTTAAACTCTACTGCCTCCAAACACTCTGGTCCATGTTAAACTCTACTGCCTCCAAACACTCTGGTCCATGTTAAACTCTACTGCCTCAACACTCTGGTCCATGTTAAACTCTACTGCCTCCAAACACTCTGGTCCATGTTAAACTCTACTGCCTCAACACTCTGGTCCACGTTAAACTCTACTGCCTCCAAACACTCTAGTCCATGTTAAACTCTACTGCCTCAACACTCTGGTCCATGTTACACTCTACTGCTTCAACACTCTGGTCCATGTTAAACTCTACTGCCTCAACACTCTGGTCCATGTTAAACTCTACTGCCTCCAAACAAGAAGAAGAATAACTCTCTGGTACAACATGTGCGATGTGGTACAACATGTGGTGTGATCAAACACACTGGAAATGAACTTAATAAATCAGGGAACTAACTCACCACTTGGGCAGGGACCTGGTCCATCTTGGCGGCGGGGGTGCCAGGCCGGGGGTAGAACTGGTTGATGAAGAGGCTGGGGAAGCGATACTCCTTCACCAGGTCACATGTCTCCTGGAAGTCAGCATCCGTCTCCCCTGGGAAACCACAGATGATGTCCGTTGCGATGGTGATACCAGGAACCCTGAGAGAGAGGAGAGGAAGAGAGGGGAGAGGAAGAGGAGAGGAAGAGAGGAGAGGAAGAGAAAGGAGAGGAAGAGAGAGAGGAGAGGAAGAGAGAGAGGAGAGGAAGAGAGAGGAGAGGAAGAGAGAGGAGAGAGAGAGAGAGAAGAGAGAGAGGAGAGAGAGAGGAGAGGAAGAGAGAGGAGAGGGAGGGAGGAAGAGAGGAGAGGAAGAGAGAGGAGAGGAAGAGAGAGGAAAAGAAGAGAGGAGAGGAAGAGAGAGGAGAGGAAGAGAGAGGAGAGGAAGAGAGAGAGGAGAGGAAGAGAGAGAGGAGAGGAAGAGAGAGGAGATGAAGAGGAGAGGTAGAGAGAGGATAGAGGAGAGGAAGAGAGAGAGGAGAGGAAGAGAGAGGAGAGGAAGAGAGAGAGAGAGGAGAGGAAGAGAGAGAGGAGAGGAAGAGAGAGGAGAGGAAGAGAGAGGAGAGGAAGAGAGAGAGGAGAGGAAGAGAGAGAGGAGAGGAAGAGAGAGGGGAGAGGAAGAGAGAGAGGAGAGGAAGAGAGAGGGGAGAGGAAGAGAGAGAGGAGAGGAAGAGAGAGGAGAGGAAGAGGAGAGGAAGAGAGAGGAGAGGAAGAGAGAGGATAGAGGAGAGGAAGAGAGGGAAGGATGAAGAGAGAGAGGAGAGGAACAGAGAGGAGAGGAAGAGAGAGGAGAGGTAGAGAGAGGAGAGGAAGAGAGGGAAGGATGAAGAGAGAGAGGAGAGGAACAGAGAGGAGAGGAAGAGAGAGGAGAGGTAGAGAGGGGAGAGGAAGAGAGAGGAGAGGAAGAGAGAGGAGAGGAAGAGAGAGGAGAGGAAGAGAGGGAAGGATGAAGAGAGAGAGGAGAGGAACAGAGAGGAGAGGAAGAGAGAGGAGAGGAAGAGAGGGAAGGATGAAGAGAGAGAAAAGGTTATTTACCTAATCAATATCTGAATGAAAGCACCTAAACACCTCCAATTGAACCCGGATCATTCAAATTCACAGCTTACAAATCACAATACGGAATCAGGGAAAGATGAACCAGAACCTAAAGACATATTGGAAAAACGTGTCAAGGGATCATACATGTAACTAACTACAGTCTGTGTGACGCAAGTGTGTTGAAAATCAACATTGGCCTGTGATGTCTGTCCACTGTTGCTATGCGGATCTTCTCTGTGGGATAATTCCTGCAACAGGACCCTTATTAGCAGCCTCAATGACAATTGATTATTGTCCGGGTCTGTGATTGAATGAGAACCTCTGCAGAGGACTGGTTCATTGATCCTGGCTTGTATATATTCTGGTTTTATTGATCTCTGATTCACAGGTACAAACCAACTTCAATGCTACCTCACGCTGAAGACAGTGGAACCACCACAACAGAACAGAGAGAGGTGGAATAGTGGCGCCACCACAACAGAACAGAGAGAGGTGGAATAGTGGACCCACCACAACAGAACAGAGAGAGGTGGAATAGTGGACCCACCACAACAGAACAGAGAGAGGTGGAATAGTGGACCCACCACAACAGAACAGAGAGAGGTGGAATAGTGGAGCCGGCACAACAGAACAGAGAGAGGTGGAATAGTGGCGCCACCACAACAGAACAGAGAGTGGTGGAATAGTGGAGCCGCCACAACAGAACAGAGAGAGGTGGAATAGTGGAGCAACCACAACAGAACAGAGAGAGGTGGAATAGTGGAACCACAAAAACAGAACCGAGAGGGGTGGAATAGTGGAGCCGCCACAACAGAACAGAGAGAGGTGGAATAGTGGAGCCGCCACAACAGAACAGAGAGAGGTGGAATAGTGGAGCCGCCACAACAGAACAGAGAGAGGTGGAATAGTGGAACCGCAACAACAGAACCGAGAGAGGTGGAATAGTGGAGCCGCCACAACAGAACAAAGAGAGGTGGAATAGTGGAGCCGCCACAACAGAACAAAGAGAGGTGGAATAGTGGAGCCGCCACAACAGAACAGAGAGAGGTGGAATAGTGGAACCACCACAACAGAACAGAGAGAGGTGGAATAGTGGAGCCGCCACAACAGAACAGAGAGAGGTGGAATAGTGGAGCCGGCACAACAGAACAGAGAGAGGTGGAATAGTGGCGCCACCACAACAAAACAGAGAGCGGTGGAATAGTGGAGCCGCCACAACAGAACAGAGAGAGGTGGAATAGTGGAGCAACCACAACAGAACAGAGAGAGGTGGAATAGTGGAACCACAAAAACAGAACCGAGAGGGGTGGAATAGTGGAGCCGCCACAACAGAACAGAGAGCGGTGGAATAGTGGAACCGCCACAACAGAACAGAGAGAGGTGGAATAGTGGAACCGCCACAACAGAACAGAGAGAGGTGGAATAGTGGAACCACCACAACAGAACAGAGAGAGGTGGAATAGTGGAGCCACAACAGAACAGAGAGAGGTGGAATAGTGGAACCACCACAACAGAACAGAGAGAGGTGGAATAGTGGAACCACCACAACAGAACAGAGAGAGGTGGAATAGTGGAACCACCACAACAGAACAGAGAGAGGTGGAATAGTGGAACCACCACAACAGAACAGAGATAGGTGGAATAGTGGAGCCACAACAGAACAGTGGAACCACAACAGAACAGAGAGAGGTGGAATAGTGAGCCACAACAGAACAGAGAGAGGTGGAATAGTGGAGCCACAACAGAACAGAGATAGGTGGAATAGTGGAGGAATAGGTGGAATAGTGGGCACAACAGAACAGAGAGAGGTGGAATAGTGGGCCGCCACAACAGAACAAAGAGAGGTGGAATAGTGGAGCCGCCACAACAGAACAAAGAGAGGTGGAATAGTGGAGCCACACAACAGAACAAGAGAGGTGGAATAGTGGAGCCGCCACAACAGAACAGAGAGAGGTGGAATAGTGGAACCACCACAACAGAACAGTGGAGCACAACAGAACAGAGAGGTGGAATAGTGGAACCTGCACAACAGAACAGAGAGAGGTGGAATAGTGGCGCCACCACAACAGAACAGAGAGAGGTGGAATAGTGGAGCCACAACAGAACAGAGAGAGGTGGAATAGTGGAGCAAGCCAACAGAACAGAACAGAGAGAGAGGTGGAATAGTGGAGGCCACAACAGAACAGAGAGAGGTGGAATAGTGGAAGCCACAACAGAACAGAGAGAGGTGGAATAGTGGAAGGCACAACAGAACAGAGAGAGGTGGAATAGTGGAAGGCACAACAGAACAGAGAGAGGTGGGAATAGTGGAACCACCACAACAGAACAGAGAGAGGTGGAATAGTGGAGCCACAACAGAACAGAGAGAGGTGGAATAGTGGAACCACCACAACAGAACAGAGAGAGGTGGAATAGTGGAACCACCACAACAGAACAGAGAGAGGTGGAATAGTGGAACCACCACAACAGAACAGAGAGAGGTGGAATAGTGGAACCACCACAACAGAACAGAGAGAGGTGGAAATAGGTGGAATAGTGGAACCACAACAGAACAGAGATAGGTGGAATAGTGGAGCCACAACAGAACAGAGAGAGGTGGAATAGTAGAGGCACAACAGAACAGAGAGGTGGAATAGTGGAGGCACAACAGAACAGAGAGAGGTGGAATAGTGGAGGCACAACAGAACAGAGAGAGGTGGAATAGTGGAGGCACAACAGAACAGAGAGAGGTGGAATAGTGGAGGCACAACAGAACAGAGAGAGGTGGAATAGTGGAGGCACAACAGAACAGAGAGAGGTGGAATAGTGGAATAGTGGGCACAACAGAACAGAGAGAGGTGGAATAGTGGAGGCACACAGAACAGAACAGAGAGAGGTGGAATAGTGGAGGCACAACAGAACAGAGAGAGGTGGAATAGTGGAGGCACAACAGAACAGAACAGAGAGAGGTGGAATAGTGGAGGCACAACAGAACAGAGAGAGGTGGAATAGTGGAGGCACAACAGAACAGAGAGGTGGAATAGTGGAGCACAACAGAACAGAGAGGGAATAGTGGAGGCACAACAGAACAGAGAGAGGTGGAATAGTGGAGGCACAACAGAACAGAGAGAGGTGGAATAGTGGAGGCACAAACAGAACAGAGAGGTGGAATAGAGCCACAACAGAACAGAGAGAGGTGGAATAGTGGAGGCACAACAGAACAGAGAGAGGGGAATAGTGGAGGCACAACATAACAGAGAGAGGTGGAATAGTGGAGGCACAACAGAACAGAGAGAGGTGGAATAGTGGAGGCACAACAGAACAGAGAGAGGTGGAATAGTGGAGGCACAACAGAACAGAGAGAGGTGGAATAGT
>NW_027038957.1:32812-35986 GCF_034236695.1 Oncorhynchus nerka
GAGGTTCCAAACCCATTCAAATGGACAGGATCAGAGGTTCCAAGCCCATTCAAATGGACAGATTAAAGGTTCCAAACCCATTCAAATGGACAGGATTAAAGGTTCCAAACCCATTCAAATGGACAGGATTGAGGTTCCAAACCCATTCAAATGGACATGATTAGAGGTTCCAAAACCCATTCAAATTGACTTTAGGATTAAAGGTTCCACGGCAAATTCTATGGATTCTATTTCTGGGGTATTGCATCACTGGCAAAGTTTCGAAACAATGATAGCAAAATGTTGAACATAATTACTTAGTTATTGGTCTCTCTGACGGGCTCCAGAGTTCACTACTGTTCGCGCTATTGAACAGGACATTACCTAATCATTACTATTGAACAGGACGTTACCTCAATCATTACTATTGAACATGACGTTACCTAATCATACTACAGGACATACCACATTACTATTGAACATGACGTTACCTAATCATTACTATTGAACATGACGTTACCTAACCTAATCATTACTATTGAACAGGACATTACCTAATCATTACTATTGAACATGACGTTACCTAATCATTACTATTGAACATGACGTTACCTAACCTAATCATTACTATTGAACATGACGTTACCTAATCATTACTATTGAACATGACGTTACCTAACCTAATCATTACTATTGAACAGGACATTACCTAATCATTATATTGAACAGGACATTACCTAATCATTACTATTGAACATGACGTTACCTAATCATTACTATTGAACAGGACGTTACCTAACCTAATCATTACTATTGAACAGGACATTACCTAATCATTATATTGAACAGGACATTACCTAATCATTACTATTGAACAGGACATTACCTAATCATTATATTGAACAGGACATTACCTAATCATTACTATTGAACAGGACATTACCTAATCATTACTATTGAACAGGACATTACCTAATCATTATATTGAACAGGACATTACCTAATCATTACTATTGAACAGGACGTTACCTAATCATTATATTGAACAGGACATTACCTAATCATTACTATTGAACAGGACATTACCTAATCATTACTATTGAACAGGACGTTACCTAATCATTACTATTGAACAGGACATTACCTAATCATTACTATTGAACAGGACATTACCTAATCATTACTATTGAACAGGACATTACCTAATCATTATATTGAACAGGACATTACCTAATCATTACTATTGAACATGACGTTACCTAATCATTACTATTGAACAGGACGTTACCTAATCATTACTATTGAACATGACGTTACCTAATCATTACTATTGAACAGGACATTACCTAATCATTACTATTGAACAGGACATCCTAATCATTACCTATTGAACAGGTTACCTAACATTACTATTGAACATGACGTTACCTAATCATTACTATTGAACAGGACGTTACCTAATCATTACTATTGAACAGGACATTACCTAATCATTACTATTGAACAGGATGTTACCTAATCATTACTATTGAACAGGACATTACCTAATCATTACTATTGAACAGGGACATTGAACCTAATCATTACTATTGAACAGGACGCCCCATCCCATTACCCTAATGAACATGATTACCTAATCATTACTATTGAACAGGACATTACCCAATCATTACTATTGAACAGGATCGCGTTACCTAATCATTACCATTGAACATGACATTACCCAATCATTACTATTGAACAGGACATTACCCAATCATTGCTATTGAACAGGACGTTACCTAATCATTACTATTGAACAGGACATTAACTAATCATTACTATTGAACAGGACATTACCTAATCATTACTATTGAACATGACGTTACCTAATCATTATATTGAACAGGACATTACCTAATCATTACTATTGAACATGACGTTACCTAATCATTATTTGAACAGGACATTATAATCATTACTATTGAACATGGTTACCTAATCATTACTATTGAATAGACATTACCTAATCATTACTATTGAACAGGACATTACCTAACTCATTATATTGAACAGACATTACCTAATCATTACTATTGAACAGACATTACCTAATCATTACTATTGAACAGGACATTACCTAATCATTACTATTGAACAGGACATTACCTAATCATTACTATTGAACAGGACGTTACCTAATCATTATATTGAACAGGACATTACCTAATCATTACTATTGAACAGGACATTACCTAATCATTACTATTGGAACAGACGCTACCTAATCATTACTATTGAACAGGACATTACCTAATCATTACTATTGAACAGGACATTACCTAATCATTACTTATTGAATATGATTACTTACCTAATCATTATATTGAACAGGACATTACCTAATCATTACTATTGAACATGACGTTACCTAATCATTACTATTGAACAGACGTTACCTAATCATTACTATTGAACATGACGCTACCTAATCATTACTATTGAATAGACATTACCTAATCATTACTATTGAAATATGACGCTACTCAATCATTACTATTGAACAGGACATTACCTAATCATTACTATTGAACAGGAAGTGGAAACCTCACAAGATACACGTTCTCATTGTCAATAATGAATGACATAATTAAAACACAAATACATAAAAAGCCAAGATCCTATTTCCTCCTGATGGATTTAAAGATATAAAACAGACCAACAACAACATGCTGTAATTGAAGACATGTAAAAATATGAGATACTGAGAAAATGTCTTGTTGAAATGAACCGGCTGTCTGACTGACTTAGTACGACAGCTGAATTACCCCATGCTGGCTGAAATCAGTCTGAGAGAAACGCCTGGCTCAGTTCAAACAGATCTGTATGAATTACCATTAATGCTGAGAGAGAGAGATCTCACACACACACACACACACACAGGCAGACGCACACACACACACACACACAGGCACAGGCAGACGCACACACACACACACACACACAGAGACACAGGCAGACGCACACACACACACACACACACACACACACACACACACACACACACACACAGGCACAGGCAGACGCACACACACACACACAGGCACAGGCAGACGCACACACACACACACACACAGAGACACAGGCAGACGCACACACACACACACACACACACACACACACACACACCCACACGACACACACACACACACACAT
>NW_027038957.1:36486-42720 GCF_034236695.1 Oncorhynchus nerka
TGACTAAATACTTTTCCCCCCAATGTATACGGCCCAGGAGGCCTGAAAACAGTAGCTATAAAGTAGGCTGCATAGATTTCATGACAAGAAGCTCAAAATACGAAATTTGGTCCTCCGCCTTTGCGGGATGCGCGGGGGGATTTGGTCACTAGTGTCACCAGGAGCTGAGGCCTCATTTAACACAGTAAATTCATCAGGCTTAAGCCATGTTTCAGTCAGGCCAATCACATCAAGATCAGTGATTAGTACATTGACTATAACAGCCTTCCTTGGAAGTGAGGGATCTAACATTAAGTTGCCCTATTTAGAGATCAATTTCAATAATGACAGGAATGAAGGAGGTCTTTATTCTAGTGAGATTACTAAGGCGAACACCGCCATGTTTAGTTTTGCCCAACCTAGATGGAGGCACAGACCCGGTCTCAATGGGGATAGCTGAGCTGACTACACTGACTGCTAGTGGCAGACTCCACTAAGCTGGTAGGCTGGATAACATCCTGCTGCCTGGCCTGCAGTAGATCTCATTGTGGAGCTGAGGGAGTTAGAGACCTGTCTATCCACACACTACTGTATGTCTCTCTGGATAAGAGAGAGACCTCTTTCCCTGGTCGGATCTCTCCCTTCTCTTCCCCTGGCCTGGTCCCTCCCTTCTCTTTCCTTGGCCTGGTCCCTCCCTTCTCTTTCCTTGGCCTGGTCTCTCCCTTCTCTTTCCCTGGCCTGGTCCCTCCCTTCTCTTTCCCTGGCCTGGTCTCTCCCTTCTCTTTCCCTGGCCTGGTCTCTCCCTTCTCTTCCCTGGCCTGGTCCCTCCTTTCCCTGGCCTGGTCTCTCCCTTCTCTTCCCCTGGCCTGGTCTCTCCCTTCTCTTCCCCTGGCCTGGTCTCTCCCTTCTCTTCCCTGGCCTGGTCTCTCCCTTCTCTTAACCTGGCCTGGTCTATCCCTTCTCTTTCCCTGGTCTCTCCCATCTCTTTCCCTGGCCTGATCTCTCCCTTCTCTTCTCTTTCCCTGGCTCTGATCTCTCCCTTCCCTTCTCCTTTCCAGTGGCCCTCATCTCTCCCTTCTCTCCCCTGGTCTCATCTCTCCTTCTCTTCCTAGCCTGGTCTCTCCCTTCTCTTCCCCTGGCCTGGTCTCTCCCTTCTCTTCCCTGGCCTGATCTCTCCCTTCTCTTCTCTTCCCCTAGGCCTGATCTCTCCCTTCTCTTTCCCTGGTCTCTCCCTTCTCTTCCCCTGGCCTGATCTCTCCCTTCTCTTCCCTGGCCTGATCTCTCCCTTCTCTTCTCTCTCCCCTGGCCTGATCTCTCCTTCTCTTCTCTTCCCTGGCCTGATTCTCTCCTTCTCTTCTCTTCCCTAGCCTGATCTCTCCCTTCTCTTCCCTGGCCTGGTCTCTCCTTCTCTTCTCTTCCCTGGCCTGATCTCTCCCTTCTCTTCTCTTCCCTGGCCTGATCTCTCCCTTCTCTTCTCTTCCCTGGCCTGATCTCTCCTTCTCTTCCCTGACCTGGTCTCTCCTTCTCTTCTCTTCCCTGGCCTGATCTCTCCCTTCTCTTTCCCTGGCTGATCTCTCCTCTTCTCTTCCCCTGGCCTGGTCTCTCCCTTCTCTTCCCCTGGCCTGATCTCTCCCTTCTCTTCTCTTCCCCTTGCCTGATCTCTCCCTTCTCTTCCCCTGGCCTGATCTCTCCCTTCTCTTTCCCTGGTCTCTCCCTTCTCTTTCCCTGGCCTGGTCTCTCCCTTCTCTTTCCCCTGGCCTGATCTCTCCTCTTCTCTTCTTCCCTGGCCTGATCTCTCCTTCTTTTCCTGGTCTCTCTTCTCTTCCCCTGGCCTGATCTCTCCCTTCTCTTCCCCTGGCCTGATCTCTCCCTTCTCTTCTCTTCCCCTGGCCTGATCTCTCCCTTCTCTTCTCTTCCCTGGCCTGGTCTCTCTTCTCTTCTCTTCCCCTGGCCTGATCTCTCCCTTCTCTTCCCTGGCCTGGTCTCTCCCTTCTCTTCTCTTCCCTGGCCTGATCTCTCCTTCTCTTCTCTTCCCTGGCCTGATCTCTCCCTTCTCTTCCTCCCTGGCCTGATCTCTCCTTCTCTTCCCCTGACCTGGTCTCTCCTTCTCTTCTCTTCCCTGGCCTGATCTCTCCCTTCTCTTTCCCTGGCCTGATCTCTCCCTTCTCTTTCCCTGGCCTGGTCTCTCCCTTCTCTTCCCCTGGCCTGATCTCCTTCTCTTCTCTTCCCTTGCCTGATCTCTCCTTCTCTTCCCCTGGCCTGATCTCTCCCTTCTCTTTCCCTGGTCTCTCCTTCTCTTCCCTGGCCTGGTCTCTCTCTTCTCTTCCCCTGGCCTGGTCTCTCTCTTCTCTTCCCCTAGCCTGGTCTCTCCTTCTCTTCTCTTCCCCTGGCCTGATCTCTCTCTTCTCTTCCCTGGCCCTGATCTCTCCCTTCTCTTCTCTTCCCTGGCCTGATCTCTCTCTTCTCTTCCCCTTCTCTTTCTCTTCCCCCCTGGCCTGATCTCACCTCCCTGGCCTGGTCTCTTCTCTTCCCTGGCCTGATCTCTCCATTCTCTTCACTTCCCCTGGCCTGGTCTCCCTTCTCTTCCCCTGGCCTGGTCTCTTTCTCCTTCTCTTCTCTTCCCTGGCTGATCTCTCCCTTCTCTTCTCTTCCCTGTTACCAATTCTCTCCCCTTCTCTTTCCTGGCCTGGTCTCTCCCTTCTCTTCCCCCTGGCCTGAGTCCTCTCCCTTCTCTTTCCCTGGCCTGGTCTCTCCCTTCTCTTCTCTTCCCTGGCCTGGTCTCTCCCTTCTCTTTCCCTGGCCTGGTCTCTCCTTCTCTTCTCTTCCCCTGGCCTGGTCTCTCCCTTCTCTTCCCCAGGCCTGGTCTCTCCCTTCTCTTTCCCTGGCCTGGTCTCTCCTTTCTCTTCCCCTGGCCTGGTCCCTCCTTTCCCTGGCCTGGTCTCTCCCTTCTCTTTCCCTGGCCTGGTCTCTCCCTTCTCTTTCCCTGGTCTGGTCTCTCTCTTCTCTTCCCTGGCCTGGTCTCTCCCTTCTCTTCCCTGGCCTGGTCTCTCCCTTCTCTTCCGTGGCCTGGTCTCTCCCTTCTCTTTCCCTGGCCTGGTCTCTCCCTTCTCTTCCCCTGGTCTCTCCCTTCTCTTCCCCTGGCCTGGTCTCTCCCTTCTCTTCCCCTGGCCTGATCTCTCCCTTCTCTTCTCCTGGCCTGGTCCCTCCCTTCTCTTTCCCTGACCTGGTCTCTCCCTTATATTTCCCTGATCTCTTCCTTCTCTTTCCCTGGCCTGGTCTCTCCCTTCTCTTCCCTGGCCTGGTCTCTCCCTTCTCATTCCCTGGCCTGGTCTCTCCCTTCTCGTCCCTGGCCTGGTCTCTCCCTTCTCTTTCCCTGGCCTGGTCTCTCCCTTCTCTTCCCTGGTCTCTCCCTTCTCTTCCCTGGCCTGGTCTCTCCCTTCTCTTTCCCTGGCCTTGTCTTTCCCTTCTCTTCCCTGGCCTGGTCTCTCCCTTCTCTTTCCCTGGTCTCTCCCTTCTCTTCCCCTGGTCTCTCCCTTCTCTTTCCCTGGTCTCTCCCTTCTCTTCCCCTGGTCTCTCCCTTCTCTTTCCCTGGTCTCTCCCTTCTCTTCCCCTGGTCTCTCCCTTCTCTTCCCCTGGTCTCTCCCTTCTCTTCCCCTGGTCTCTCCCTTCTCTTTCCCTGGCCTGGTCTCTCCCTTCTCTTTCCCTGGCCTGGTCTCTCAACACGTTAACACACTACAAAACAACACTCAACCACACACAGGTTCCTAATGAACGTTATGTCGATGCCGTTCTCCTCACTAGTCTGAGCAGACAGACGCAGGCCAACCGGGACGGCAACCTGTTTAGGCTGCGTTGATCTGCATGTTATTAGGACCTGGATGTCCTGCGCCCCTCAGTCCAGTTGTCTTCTCAGTAAGACATCAGTGACCTAATATGAAGGTGGTGAGGACGTTTTATTGACGCGTTCTGGTGACTCGTTCCACGGCAGCTTTTCTTTTCAGGACGTCGATATGTTTGATTGATTTAGATTTAGTCTGTTGACGTGTTGCTGCTCTTTGGTGTCAAGGAAGTAGAAATGTGTGTCGTAGTTGTCCAAGTCGTTTAAAAGTCCGAGATCTGACTGGTTCAAGCAGATGGACAGGTTCCTCTCCACGTCTCTTTGGTGGACAGACAGCATGTCTCCCAATGAGCAGCTGTCTGTCCGTTTGTCTGTTTGTGTAGAACTGCTGAAGACATTTGAGCTGAGAGATTCACATCCGTGTTTGTTTCTGACGAACACCTCACTGCCTCGGGTCCAGGCCTTGTTAGAGGCCGATCCAAACCCTGTTGCACCTCCAGTGTCCCTCCATGTCCTCCCCTCCATGTCCTCCCCTCCATGTCCTCCCTAATGTCCTCCCCTACATCCCTACATGTTTCCTCCCTAATGTCCTCCCCTACCTCCCTCCATGTCCTCCCCTATGTCCCTCCATGTTCTCCCCTCCATGTCCTCCCCTACATCCTCCATGTTCCTCCCTAATGTCCTCCTCCTACCTCCCTCCATGGTTCTCCCCTCCATGTCCTCCCTATGTCCCTCCATGTTCTCCCCTCCATGTCCTCCCTACATCCCTCCATGTTCCTCCCCTACCTCCCTCCATGTCCTCCCCTATGTCCCTCCATGTCCTCCCTCCATGTCCTCCCCTATGTCCATCCATGTCCTCCTCTCCATGTCCTCCCCTATGTCCCATCCATGTCCTCCCCATCCATGTCCTCCCCTATGTCCCTCCATGTCCTCCTCCTCCATGTCCTCCTATGTCCTCCATGTCCTCCCTATGTCCTCCATGTCCTCCCCTCCTATGTCCTCCCCTATGTCCCTCCATGTCCTCCCTCCATGTCCTCCCCTCCATCCCTCCATGTCCTTCCCTACATCCCTCCATGTTTCCTACTCCTCCATGTCCTCCCTCCATGTCCTCCCCTCCATCCCTCCATGTCCTCCCTACGTCCCACCATGTCCTCCCCTACATCCCCCCATGTCCTCCCCTACATCCCCCATGTCCTCCCCTACATCCCCCATGTCCTCCCCTACGCTCCCTCCATGTCCTCCCCTAATGTCCTCCCCTCCAGGTCCTCCCTACATCCCCCATGTCCTCCCCTACATCCCTCCATGTCCTCCCCTACGTCCCACCATGTTCTCCCTAATGTCCTCCCCTCCAGGTCCTCCCCTACATCCCTCCATGTCCTCCCTACGTCCCACCATGTCCTCCTCCCATGTCCTCCCCTACATCCCCCATGTCCTCCCCTACATCCCTCCATGTCCTCCCCTACATCCCCCCATGTCCTCCCCTACATCCCCCATGTCCTCCCCTACGTCCCTCCATGTCCTCCCCTCCATGTCCTCCCCTACGTCCCTCCATGTCCTCCCTCCATGTCCTCCCCTACATCCCACCATGTCCTCCCCTACATCCCTCCATGTCCCTCCCCTCCATGTCCTCCCTACATCCCTCCATGTCCTCCCCTACCTCCCTCCATGTCTTACCTCCCTCCATGTCCTCCCCTACCTCCCTCCATGTCCTCCCCTACCTCCCTCCATGTCGCTCCCCTACCTCCCTCCATGTCCTCCCCTACGTCCCTCCATGTCCTCCCCTACCTCCCTCCATGTCCTCCCTCCATGTCCTCCCTCCATGTCCTCCCCTACCTCCCTCCACGTCCTCCCCTACCTCCCTCCACGTCCTCCCCTACCTCCCTCCATGTCCTCCCTCCATGTCCTCCCTATCTCCCTCCAGTCCTCCCCTACCTCCCTCCACGTCCTCCCCTACCTCCCTCCACGTCCTCCCCTACCTCCCTCCACGTCCTCCCCTACCTCCCTCCATGTCCTCCCTACCTCCCTCCATGTCCTCCCCTATCCTCCCTCCACGTCCTCCCCTACCTCCCTCCACGTCCTCCCCTACCTCCCTCCACGTCCTCCCCTACCTCCCTCCATGTCCTCCCCTACCTCCCTCCATGTCCTCCCTACCTCCCTCCATGTGCCCCTACATCCCTCCATGTCGTCCCTACATCCCTCCATGTCCTCCCCTACCTCCCTCCATGTCCTCCCCTACCTCCCTCCATGTCCTCCCCTACCTCCCTCCATGTCCTCCTCTACCTCCCTCCATGTCCTCCCCTACCTCCCTCCATGTTCTCCCCTACCTCCCTCCATGTCCTCCCCTACCTCCCTCCATGTCCTCCCCTACATCCCCCATGTCCTCCCCTACATCCCCCATGTCCTCCCCTACGTCCCTC